>NW_010159216.1:0-1772 GCF_000695765.1 Mesitornis unicolor
CTAACGTTCTGTGATTCTGTGATTCTGTCAGGATCTCTGGAGAGGACCAGGGCAATGGCTCCCACTGGGGGCCTCACCCTGGCACGCTTATACTTAGGCAGCCATGCAAATGTCTGCCTGCGGCTCTGCAGCTGGACGGGAAGAGTGGTCTGGGTCACAGGGGATGCTTGGGGGCCTTGCAATTGCTGTAACATGGAGCAGTGACCCACCACTTTTTCTCATGTCCCTGTAAGATTTCTGTAACACGCACGCCCACACACATCTCTCCGTTCGGGTGCATCAGGAGAGCAACTCACATGAGTTTTACAACAGGGAAAATGTCAGCTGTGCTTTCCTCACAGACATTTCTGCTGCCCTGTAACACTGTGAAACTACCACTGAAACGCAACGAGCTGTTTCCTCTCCTTGGATAAACTAGATCCAAACGTCTCCAGGGGAAAAGACACAATCTTCCAGGTAAAGCACCGGGTAGGCAACCTGCATGTCAGCTCTGACTTTGTCCTCTCTCTGTGACCTTGAGCAACTCAAGTCCTGCCTCCTACTGAGTGGGTAGTGCTATCTTGAGTGCATAAACCCTTTCTATCGTCTTGTCTTTAAGAGGTGGCGAAATGCTTGCCTGCTTCACCGAGCCGCTACCAAGTTTGAGTAATTATTTTCTGTGGTGTGAGTAGCTCAGATGCGCGGTGCTATTGAAATACAAAGGATGGTGTTAATGAAAAGCATGCAGTCTGCAGGACAGACTTTGAGCACTAGATGTTGCTGTTGCCACAAATTGAAAGTGTGATCGCTCCTGAAACATCAAACCTAGCAAATTAGAATAACGCTCTTGAGGAAATAGTGTCTGAATAAAAGAGCTGGTCTACTGTCCCGCCAGAAATAAGAGAGTATCATCAAAAGGCTTTATTCTGGATATCAGAATTTCGTTCCCTCTTCTATCCCTGGCTGTATTTGCTGTGGTGGCATTCAAAGGCACAAGTGTGGTCCGTGGCAGGTTTAAGCCTGACATAACATCATGCTTCTTGATAATTTTAGTAGCTACAATACTAAGAAAAGAATATCTAAAATGTAGAAAAATATTTGTTTTTCTTTAGCAAAAATCAGAATTTGTTTATTTTTTGAGATAATAAGCATGCACTGGAGTTTTGGAATGGTGCAGAGAATGGATTTATTTGAAGTGGGGTTCTGTGTCCAAATTTTCTTACTGTAATTCTGAAACATTCTATGATCTTGTGGCATTTTAATACACAGAAAGTCTGGCTTATTGAGGCTAGTCAAATCGCTGAGAGCTGAGGGTCCTTTAGTGAAGGAGGGATTGGGTCAATTCATGATAGTGCCTTCAAGAATTAAAAACAGAGCAACTCTCACAGGGTAATTTTAGACAAATAAAATCCCACAGGGGGTAAACAGTTTGTACCCTTATACTGGGGTGGAAAATTATACTTATACTGGAAGAAAAATCTAAATTCTGATAAAGCCTGTTCTTGTGTTTGGACATTTGTTATAATAATGGATTCCCCCATCGTCATTATGTGGGTGTTTTAGGAGGTTTTTTTTCTCCTACAAAGCAATTAAACTCCCCATACTGCCAGTCCCTTGACATTTGATGTTAACCTCTGTCACTGGTTTCAATTTGTTCACTTAGTGAGCACCTTAACATTTACCAGCTCTTCCACCTGGAAGAACATTCACTTGCGGCTCTGTTTGTAGGATTGTAAAGTTAGTTAAGTTTACTCATTCTTAGTAATTACGGTGATATTATAAACATCACCCTT
>NW_010159216.1:1803-23598 GCF_000695765.1 Mesitornis unicolor
CCTGCTGAGACAGGCAAGGACTGAAATAATGCAAAAAATATTTTCTTTTCCTTTTATTTGAGAAATCTTGAAAATAATTGGTCTGAGTTTATATACATTCAAACACACCCTTGTCCTTATATTACATGAACTTCACACAGACATAACAGCCACAGAGTTCACTGTAATCAGCACTTTTCTGTTTCTAGGAAGACTGTGATGACTCTTCAACCATGGTAGTGGTGGGGATATGTTTAGACGAGGGCCCAGCAGTGTGAGGTGTCATAAAACTTGTAGCAAGACTTAGACTATTCCACAAAGAACTTGCAACACATAGAGGTAAAAAGGAGATGAGGTTTGTAACAATGTATCTGGAGTCCTCGCCACATTGAGAACATCAGTGATGAGGTCTGCATCATGAAACGTGCCAAACTTACCCTTCATCAGGCTATGGCCAGCTCCTCTTAAAAAAAAGCAAACTCCAAAAAAACCACTCATACAAAACTCTATTAACTGTACTAGGGACTCAAAAATTCAAAAGCGATGCTGAAACTACTGAATAGTTTTCTCCCTCACCTTACAACTCACCTGAAACATGAGCTTTCAGCCTGTTTTGAATGCTGTTCTGTACCTGCTAGTCGGTAATTGCACCCGGCTGTTTCCCTTTGGCTGAGCCTGGGATTCTCAGACTTAGCATGGGAGAGTCCCAGAGGAGCCAGGGCGTAGCTGCAGACGAATTCCTGACCTCTGTAAAAAGTTTGTTATTTACAAGAAGTGGAGGAGTTTTCCTCTCATGGTACTCCAGTCAAGCTCAGAGAGTGTTGCACAGAAAAGCTACGACCCAACTCACCTCCCTGCTGCTACTGTGTTCTTGTTCCTGCAGCTGCTGAAGGAAGCTTTTGTTTGTTTAGTTTTGTGGTGGTGTTTTGTTTTTTTTTTTCTCCCAGGGGCTGCCCTTTATTTTGTGCAGAAATAGTCGGTACACTGGCTGAATCTAATTCACCTGGTTGTTTTCCATACCTCTACTCCATAAGCAGTTCTGCTTGGGCAGGTACGTTCAAGTGCTCTGTCACACTGACTCCTCAGGGACTGTGTCTTCACAGGGAGAGTGAGCCATCCACTAAAATCTTGCTGCCTAGGGAAGACCTGACTCATTTTCCCATTAAGAAAAGGGTTTTTCACTCAGTGGTAGGGGACAAAAAATATTTCTTTTTTCTTTTCTCCAAACTGGAAAGAATGATTGTAAAACCACAAAAACAGTTAGGGGAATTCAGAATAGGAGGAGGAGCAGTATTAACCAAGTTAGGTGACTGAACTCGCTGACCTTAGCATCAGAAAACTCTACTGAAAGCTCTTCATAGAGGTACTTGCAAAACCAAGCACCTATGCCTGTTTTCCTGCCCTCTGAGGGAGGTTTCAATCTAGCGTTCTTATGTGCTAAAATGATTAACTATTACAATTCTATTCTTCTGGGGTGCTCATGGTGTTCTAGTTTCTGTTCCATGCTACCATAGTAATCTGTTGTAAAAGGGGAAGAAAACCACAACTAGGTACTTTTAGCTTCCTTGGCAAAATATCTACACTTTTTAAGTGTAGACTTAAAAAAATCTACACTCTTTAAAGATGCCCTAGAAAGCTTGAGAAATAATTTAGGGGTGAGCTATGATACAATTTTGATAGGTTGGTGAAATAAGCACTAATCTGCAAGGCTTTCTACTAGAAAAGGTGATGTGGGCTCACTTGAACATTTGACTGTTTTAGAGGTTTTCCATGAAATATCAATGGTAAAAAGAACTGCTTTGACAAAATATGTGAATAACAGACATGCTTTGGTGTAGGTAGTACTTATAGCTGAGCTTAACCATGTCACACATTGGCAGAGGAGCAGATAGAACATTGCTCTGAGACTCGGGAGATTTGGGATCTATTTTCAGCTCTGCATTAGGCCTGCTGATTGGCTTCTAATTATTCTGCGCCTCAGTTCCCCCATCTGTAAAAAAGCAAGAATGAGACCAACATCCTTTATAAACAGCTTTAAATACTGCTGATGAAACACACTTTATTAATAGCAATGATACCTTCTCACACATGCTGCTGTTAAAAAAAAATAATTGTAAATTCACAAGTGTCAGTCAAATTATGGTAATGTGCAAGTGGCTATGGAGAAAATAAAGGAGAGGAGGACCATCATGCCTGCTCAATCACCGCTGCGGATAATGAGATGCTAACCTAGACTCACCTCTGGAGTCAGAATGGCAACATACGCAGTGAATTAGAGGTGCTAGTCTATATTCTTGAGGTATGACACAGAGATGCACACTAAACTGGCAGAATCAGCAGAAAGCATTGAATCTCCAGATTCTAGGTTCTCTCTAGGTCTAGAACATGAACCACGACTGAAAAGCCTTCCACCTCTCTTCCTTCAGCTTAAAGTTGGGCCAGATACTGGCCTGAGTCATAGCAGGGAGATCTCTGAAATACTCAAGTCTGAGACATTTCTGCAGAGCTGAGACCCCAGCCTGCCATCCACTCACCACATCTAGATCTTGATATCTCCCTTCAACTGAAATTAGCTGTCTTGTGCGTGAATGCCAGGATCTTCCCCAATGCGTATATTGCAGCATTTTGTGTTAGACAGATGCCTCGGCAGATTCTGGTTACATATTAGGGCTACAGCTTACTCATTACCACAAGAGGGAAGCCAATACTAATAATATAACTTTATTCGTATATTCGTATATTAACTATGGTTATTGTGGCAAGGTTTTTATCCATTTCAAGGCTGTTGCATGTCTCCTCTTGTAGCAAACGTGCATTTGATCATATGTCAAAAACAAAAGAACATTATTCCACATTCCATTTGCTTAATGTCCTGTGAAATGAATTTCATGGATTTGCCTGTCTGGTTTGAATGGTGAATACACAAACCTGAAACAAAGTTGGGACGAAACTAAGCTGGTTCTTTTCCTTTGCAAATTTAAACAGTTCATATGGAAGTAATGGGAAGTTTGGTGGGCATGGCACCTGATAAAATAAAGATTGTGTTTTTCATCACCAGGAGTCATAGACATAATTATTTCTAGTAGCTCTTGCCCCATAGTAATGACAAATTAATTCAGCAAGTCCTGTGACTCTTGATCTTTAGCCTGTTTTGCAACGTATGTGAGCACCTTCTTTATGGATTCATTTATTATGGCAGACCTCATCTCATTTACTCTGCTGAAAACCAGAGTAACTCCGCTGATCTCAGGCACTTCATTGAATCCTTTATGTTGCAGTACGGTATCTGTGAAAGTCACCCTTGTTCAGATCACACATTGAAGGCTTAAGCCTAGTAGGTCAAGATTTGTCGTTACATTGCATTTTGCAGCCAGACGTTATAATATGTGTGCAGCCTTTTGAAAAAGGTCTTTGTAAAGTGGTGAAAGCAGTGCTTCTGCAAACAAGAGTTTTAATAATAGTCTGGATGTAACACACAGAAACTGAATGGGGTCCCATGGACAAAATTGCTTTGGTTGATGTTTTCCTGGTCTGTCTTGCTACAAGATATAAATATGAGTCACTGTGCAGAAGATTTCTGTAGAACACTGCTGACATATGACACCGGTTAGAGATCATAATTCTCGGTGTTCGGAAGTCATGATTTTTGAGGAACAGCAGAAATGTGAAGCCAGAAGCAATGCAGAAAAACACGTATGGTGAGGCTTCCTATGAAGACCCCTAGGGTGTTCCCTGCAAATGCAGGAGAGGGAATCAGGGCAAGGTTGTGAAAGTCACAGACACAGATTGCAGTCCCCAAAGGACATTTGCATAACTAGCTGCTTTGTTGAAATTTTTTTTGGAAATACTTTAGGAACATTTTGGGTATTTTGTTCTCCACACCACTACTCCCCACCCCTGCTTTGCAGCAGTCATACCTTAAAATGCTCTCCAAAAGATGCTGCTGGTCTCAGAGAAATTGTCAAGCTTAAAAGGAGAAACATAGCTGAAAATATTACTGCCACCCAAGGGGGCAGACACCTTTCACAGACCCTCATGGCACATTGTTGTTCAGGTATTGCCACACTTTGTCTTCTTTCCCTCCAATGCTGTTTTAGGCCCCAGTCCCGCATGTATAAATGCATGTGTTTAACTCCAGGTACATGAGCAGTCACACTGCCTCCAGTGAGGATATTCACATGACTAAAATCATGCACTTGCATAGGGATTTCCTGAACGAAGGGCATAAAAGGAAATGGCCAGGTTAAATATAATGGGTTGGTTTTGTCCCTGATGTAATGCCTTTGACACTAGTGGAATTATACAGGGCTGAAATGGATCCAATATGTCCAAAACAAAGAACTGTCTCCAGCTCCCTCACCTGTCACTTTCCGTATCTAAATTTATGGTGTAATCAAAGTCAATCCTTTCCCCATGCTTGGGTGGCTGAGGCTGGGAGGAACTCAGATCACTTTGGACCAGCAGGAGCTGGTCTCCTTCACGATGGCACCTCCCCAGGTCCAGGTGTGTTTGCCCTGCAGAGCTGTTGTGCCCAGGTTACTTCACCAGAGCCTGTATTCCCTGTGTTCCTGGTGCCCGGTCACTAGCACACAGGGTGGCCAAGGTGGCTAACAACAGAGCAGGTCTTGCCTGTCCAATGCTGAGCCATTTTGTGGCCTTAGCAGGAGCTGCTGCTCTTGGGGCAAGAGCCCCTCTTGTCTCAGTTGGAGTCCAGGTTGCTTCTCTTTGTCTCCTGCACCAGAGCTGCTTTGTTCTGTGTGGCTATTATATGCTCCAGGTGAATGCTCACACATGAAAACAGCTGATATGTAAACATTAAAACAACAACAACAAAAGACTGTTAGGCTTAAAAGAAACCCCTCTTAAAAAATGATTCTCCCTCCTTTCTGTGGCTGTCCTGCCCTGCACCCATGCGGTGTTTGGGAGTCCCCAGCCCATGCCAATGTGAGGCTCTGACCTGGGACCTGCGCGAGGCTGAACTAGCACCTGCAGTTGGGCTTCTGTGCTGCCCGACTGTGGTTTCCTCCAGATCACCCAAAGCGTGTGCCATACCTGCTGGCTCATCCAAATACTCACTAACATGGGATAGACCTCTGAATGTCAAAAGTTAGGGAGTCAGAAGAGAGAGGAAAAAAACCCAACCCGAAACACAACAGTGAATAAACAACCTCTAGCATCCAGGGCTCATGACTGCTTTTGACAAGATCTATCTTTAGTTTTAACAGTGAGTCACATCATTGTGATCTGACTTTACGGTTAGTTTGAGGTATGAGCCAGGCCATGGGATTGAGAGCGAGAGCAAGAGCATCATGGGATGTAGCTGTAAAATTCCACTACTCGCTACTCTCTAAATCAGGTTTGAAGAGCATTAAGAAACAGGAAGCGTGGGGGGTGGGGTGGGGGGAGGTATTTTTTCAGCGGAAAATTATTGCGGCACATGGTGCATCGTGATGTAGTTCATCAGCGCAGAGAGCATAATAGGGGAGACGTATCAGCAATCGGAGCCGGCCGTAATAGTCTTGAGCACAGCACACCTCTCTCCGCATAGCTCTGTGTGCAAAGTGTCACGTCGAACCCACCCCACCAGCCACTACAAGCTAATGCAGGATTTTCTTGGATGGTGCTGCGTTGCTTAGCAACATTGCTAGGCAGCACGCTATACATCACGCACGGTGCCGGCTACTACGGTGTAGCAGGGCAGCTTCCAGTTATTTTTCTCTGCTATAAAATATTAATTTTCTGCTCCCTGGCAGACGTGGCACCAGGAGGTTGAGGGTGGACATGTGCAGCTCCTGTTGACTGTAATGGGAACCACAAGCAGCCCCAGCCTGAGCTGAGCTCGCAGCATGTAAAATGTGGGCGTGATTCCTGAGGTATAAACACTTGCCATGCCTGAGATGGAATACAGGTTGGCTTTAACATAAAAGAAAATAATAGTAAATAGGCAGTAAAGGTGATGTGACAGACAGAATAATACATGTAACATATACCCCCCCAAGCTCTTTTTTCCTCTGACTGGCATAAGCAAATGCTGTTGTGAGGACTGTGTATTTGTGTACACAAAGAGAGGGTCGTATACTTGACTTTCAGGGATATTTCCGAGGCTCCTCCACACCATAGTATTGTTGGATGAGAGCTCATGTCACAGATATCAGTGGTGGCTTTTTAGGCTGAAGAGCATGATTTCAGTGGAGGCTGCATGCCAAGCCCCCTCCCCGAAACGGTTGCATAACCAGCTGTTGCACGCAAACACACAAAAAAAGAGAAAACCAATCCTATTCTATAAGAAACGGAGGTGTTACAGAAGACAAATGACAGAAAGCCTAGTCCCCAGAGCTACAGAGAAGGTGGCATCTGCAGCTCATTTCAGGTGTGCAGATTCAGGGACTAGGAGCTGTCTTGTCTGAGCGCAGAAGAGGCCTCTAACCTAAAATGTTTATTTTTTGGACATATTGTTACTGACACTGTTAGCAGGTATCCAGAAGGGAGGGATGAAAAAGAGCTGATAAAAGGCAGCAGATAGTTTCTGGTATCTGAACACTGTGTTTTTCTTCTGCACATCAGTGTACAGGCTCATTGTTTGAGCCAAGCAAAGAGGGAAGCAAGAGGGGAAACCACACTGTCAAAATACACAACGGTTTGTGAGGTGAACAGCTGCATTACCCCTCATTTACACTTGCAGATACGGCAGCACTGATGGAGTCAGCAAAACTGTGTTTTGTCTGGCGATTATTTTTCGAGAGAGTGGGAATTTAGTTTTAGCTTAACCCATTCCATTGTAGGCACACCTTACTGCATCTTGGGGTGGAAGGTGGAACCAGAGAAATCAGCCTTCTCTACAAGAGAATGGCACGTCTTCGCACTCCAGAGCCTGGAGGAGTACAGCGGCTGCAGTTTGATAAAGAAACCGTTCTTGTGGCGTTCAGTGGCATTTGTCCAACAGCAGAACAAAGACAGCGACAGAACTTCCATTTCGCGTTTTTCACCAAATCGCGGCAGACTGAAGCAAATTCAGTGCCCAAGGCTCAGCTCCTCAATCTTTGTTTGTACATAAGGCCAATTTAATCCTAGAAGATGTTCAGAATTTGTACTGAGTAGAATATGTACCTAGCATTTTGGGGTGAAAACTGCTGCTACAGACAAGTAAAACATCATCCCTCCTGCACCTGTTCTTCAGGCACAAGTGTTGTCTACAAGCCTGTCCTGATTTTGTAGCCATTTTTGCCATTTTTTTAACCTGAAGGACTTTAATGGGAATGACTGCCCAGTTTTACTGCTAGATTTTTTAGCAAGATATTTCTTCCATAAAATACTTCAACAAATATTGACTGCAGTCACTGTAAAATCAAAGGTGTATGAGAAATTTGCAGAATTTCACCATATACTTGCCAATCTTTCCGTCACTTCACAAAGCTTGTCAGCACTGATCACTTTACAACAGACAGAGCTGCTGTATTTTTGGTGAATGAAGACCAAGCAAAAAAAATACAAGGCTCATAGCTGTGCACATTCATTGAAGTCTCGAGGAACAGCCCAAGTCTTCCCCTTGTTATTCAAGCAGAGGCATGCACTGCTTCAGAAAGGCGCCCATGAGTGGTAGAGGAATGCTGCACATCTAGGAGAACCGCGGTGCCATGCATGGTTCCCACCAGCACGAGGACTTCAGCAGCAGAAGGGTACTTTGCTGTGAGCATGAATGTAACGTACACCTGCTGCAAGACCTCTGTGGAGTCTTAATAGAAATGACAATCTCACCCTTCCTGCGGGCTGAGAGTCATCACAGCAAAATTAAAAAGATAAATTACACCTTACCAAAAAGCAGTGCCAGATCCAGCACACGCAAGTGTCTAAGTCTGTGCAGAAAGCAAAATAGTGTTACGTTGGGCAGGAGTGAAAAAAGAAACAAGTTAATCTCTAATGGACTTGGAAAAGAAAATAGCCGAAGGACTTTTTCTCTCTGTGAGTTTCATGGTAAATACCACTCAGTTTTCAGTATCATTAGCATCTGATTATTATGCCTACTATAAAGCAGTAGCCCCACCTACTTTTGTCTCTGTTTTATGGGCACATCTCAGCATTTTGGAGGTTGTGCTAAGGGCTGGAAATACTGTATCATCATTTCATTACCACCTGGTTTGAAGAGAGGGTCCGTTAATCTGGTTTTGTAGGCATCTGCTGTGAGGAAGTAAGGGAGGAGGCTGCTACAAACTTTACTATAGTTACTGTGAAATTGCAATTATCTTTTTAAAGAAGAGGCAACATTTCTATTCCTTAAATTGATCATCATAGCTTCTTATTTTGTCTTCTATTTATTTGCAAGAAATAAGGTTTGTTTCACGCCACAAGAAATGTCACGGTCTTCTTTCTCTCCAAATGACTCAGGGTCAATGTAATCTAAAAAACAAGTCTAACAGAACAAACTTTTCACGGATAAACCTGTAAGAACTGAATGCAGTGCTGGTCTCCTCCAAAAGCTATTTGTGTGTTTTCCTTTTCATTATGTTTTTCTTATATGTGTGGAGAAAGGAAAACATGTAGTTACGTTCAGAAGCAGAAGAGCTCTTCTATGAAGATGTAGACAAAAATGTGGTATATCAGAAAGGTTACATGTCACCTACTTTACCTGGAAGAACTCTTGAAATTAATATAACTGGGGGAAAAAAAAGTGAAAAAGAGCACTTAAGAAGAATTAAGTGCAATCAGATAGGATGTTGTCCTGGTAGTGGGGCTATCGGTCTCCCTGACTCTCTCCCACACTTTAAAGAAACAGTAATAAAGTTATGAGCCAAACCCCTGGGAACTGGTAAATGAAAGAAGACTACACTGATCATTTGCCCCCTCTGCATATGTGTCTTAGCTTGTAATTAAACAGT
The DNA here is from genome assembly GCF_000695765.1 of Mesitornis unicolor. Classification (NCBI taxonomy): domain Eukaryota; kingdom Metazoa; phylum Chordata; class Aves; order Mesitornithiformes; family Mesitornithidae; genus Mesitornis; species Mesitornis unicolor. The sequence continues at coordinate 10,656 of NW_010159216.1, forward strand.
CACCTGCTATTTGTTCACAGAATACCCACCTCAACGACTCCATGTACGTGACGACCACTGAAGGGTGTTTCCAGCTCCCTGTCTGTCAGGGTGAAGGTGTGAGAGAGATGCCTGCAGGAAACCTCCCGGTGACGGACTGGGAGCGTCCATCCAGAGACTCATGCAGAAGTCACAAGCTGAGTAGTGAAGTCGAAAAGGAAAAAGCCAACTTGTTCTTTAGCTCAGTGCTGTTGGTCCTGACCACTGAACGTGGTAGGTGTTCTTAGGTGAAAGAATATCTGATCTTGTAATAAAAGGATATAATAATATGAGTGCGCTAAAAGGCTGGTTAAACCTATTTGGACCATCACGATCATCTCATCAGATGTCCTGCAAAATCCGGGTCATGGATCCTCAAACTACAGTTCCTCCCTTCACCCTCTGGCTACTGATTGAGCTATAATATATGTGATTTTACTGTGACCATGTGCTTTTGATGCTTATTTTAAATGTGTTACTTGCATTTTGCCTTGCACTTTTGCTTTGATGTTGCAGAGTAGCCAGCGCAGGTTTGCTTACAAAGATACACAGAAAGCTTTGCATGCAAAGTTATATTTTAAATATTGATAGTAGCATTCTCACATTTATGATTTTTTTAATATTTACATTTATTTATATTTACTTTTAATTTTATTTAAACATTTATTTATGTTTATATTTCAAATTGCAGTGACTTGAAAAATAAAACAAAAAATTGTGGGTTCTTTTGTTTGGTTCTTTTTGTTTGAAGAAAGCAGAGAAGAAAAAGAAATCAGGATTTTTGTAGATGTAGGCATTTCAAGACATTTCTCCTTTTTTAAATGAGGGGAAAATTAAAATAAAAATAGTATAACTCCTTCCCGTACTCAGGCATTTTTAATACCAGAGTCCTAAAAGCTGGTTTGGAAGATGAACGTGCATTACAGAAATATCTAAGCATGCATTTTTTTGCCCTGGTCCTGGATCGCCCTCCTGGATATTTTTCCAATACATGGGAGGCTGCTGATTGCTGGTTTAGAGATGTTGGGGCCATTTTGTTTGTTCCCTAAAACTGCGTTAATGTTGCTGCCGTCTCACAGTACGAAGCCATGCTGTTGCTACGAACTAAGAATCCACTGAAAATCTCAGTTATTGAGAAACAGTAACAGAAATCTTTCAGATGCGTAGCTGTACCGATTCGGGGTAACAGCAGCACTACCATCGCCAGCATACTGTCTGTCAATAAATCTGTTGTTTCAGACTGGGTGAGTAACGCGATCCAGCTTTTGATATTACACCGTTGTTCCGCACAGTAACGTTTGTGCTCAGGTGTAATGAGAGCCCAGCGCTGACAGCGTGTCAGTGAAAGTGATGCCAGCCTATGCTTTAGTCAGCATCTCATTGTGCTCCTTACTCCAGCGAATCCTTGTACATATATGTTATGTAGTCCATGCTCTTTCTTTTTTTTCTTTTTAGTTCAGAAAAAGAGAAAGTTTGATTCTGATCTCGTGGAGCACATGGGCTCAAGGGCCTGAGATGCCCCATGAAGATCACAGGTAATTCAGTTAGAACCACTGGAACCACATTGCTTTAAAATTGGAGAAATAGAGAGCATGTCTATGCTACGACAGCCCAAAATTTGTTGCTGACTCTTGTCCTGCTGAAATTTGCCCTTGATTACTTTTGTGGTCCTGTTTCCAGCCTTGGCAGTCCACTAGAGTTCATGTGAAATTCTACCTGCAGATTGGAGGGCCTCCTGCCCATCTTTAAGTTTCAAGAGCTGTTCGTTGCATCTGACTGTCACACAGCCATTCAGTCCTTCCTCACAGGCGTTTCCATCTTCTCCCATAGCTTCAGTTTGTATTTGATGAACAGTGACCTCTTCAGAGCAATCTCATTTAATTTATCTTTAACCTGTCTTTCAAACCACTGTGATGGTATAAACAAAAAGTGAAAATTAACATTTACGGCTGCACATCATAATCCACTAAACAGTTCTGAAGAGTAAGTCACAGACAACAGGACTGGGAAAATCTATTTGCTCCTCAGCCTCTGTCAGTGCTCAGCTGCTTCTCCAGAGCAGATTGTCGAGTGCTCTTCCCAGCTGATGTTTAACTGGCCTCTTCTGACTGGCCAGATTAAACATTCCCGTGTGGGTTCCTGTTGAATGGGGTGGCTAGTGCAATAAATGCTGTGAATACCCTTGAGCTCAGTGAGTCTTCTCTGGGTTTTGCTGCCTTGTTGGAAGGTGCCAGCAGAGGAAAATCAATACAGAACACATAAAATTGCTGGCCAGAGGTTTGGAATAACTTCTGATGCAAGGAAGGAAGATAAAGACCCCATTTCTGGGAGAATTTTTTCCAGTATTTAAATTTAAATGAGGTTAATTTGGGAACAGTAAATTCTAGAATGGACATAGCTGTTTCCAGGAAAAAAAAGAAAAGAAAAGAAAAAAAATGCATGTATTTCTCAATCAGCTAAAATGTCCCTGGCCATATGTATTGGCATTCTGACACCTCTTTCCACATGAAACTAACCCTGGATTTAAGAATGCTAGTAATCACTTGCTTAAAGTTGAGTCTAGAAATAAATCTTTTCAGGATCCAAATCTTGTTAAATATTTTGCCATGCTGGTGTTTGATTGATTGGACAGAAGAAAGCTTGCAAATTTTGGATTTGTTGTTATAATTTTGGAGGGAGAAAATACTCCCTCAGTTTCCTTCTTCTTTTTCTTTCATTGCTCAAATATATTGTATGGAGAAATTCTGCAGCTGCAGAATTGTAGAAGTTATTGGAATGGCGATGGTTGTTAACAACTGGAATGGTTCAAGTGCTAATTTGATGTAAAGTGATATAGAGAAAAAGGATTCAATAACAGCTGCTAACATGCAGCCAAACCAATGAAATAGAGGTCAGATTTTCTAAGATTTAAACAGGATTTTAAGAGAATCTGTTTATTTTCGACAGAAACATAGCAGATAAAATCTGCCACTGTTTCTGCCTAAGCAGCACCTGATCCAAAAGCAGGACTGTCCAGATATGCCTTCTTCTACCCAGAAACTTTGTGCTGTCACAAAAGGAAGAAGGTAAGCATCCACCTTGAACTCCTGGCTGCCGGGCAGATGTCCCACATCCCACAGAGATGGCCACTGTGCCTCTGTAGAATAACTGTGCAAAGGATGTGCGATGTGTGCTGTGCTTCTCTTAGGCTGCAGGGTTGATCTGTGTGCCTGTGGTAAATCCAGAGCTGTTCCAGCACTGCGTGATCTCGCTGTGGTGAGATTTCCCAGATGGCAGAATGGGAGCCTGAGGTGGGTGTGCAAGTAGAAAAAAGGCTGTATGGGTCTTTTCACGAGCCTGAGTGACAAACAGGAGGAAAAATCACCACTGAATAGCCATATAAGCACACAGCAACCGCTAGCCTGCAGTTCATGAGCTTTTTACTGGTCTGTGACTGCTCCTATGCAGTCATCGAAAGGCATTGAAAGAAAGTGAGCCCATCGGCAAGGGAACAGAATCACTACGCAAGGATTGGCAGCTCCACTGGAAAATTTCTAGGGGTGCAAACTGGAAAATCTTGAAAATATGAGTTGGGTGAAATTGGGTTTAAGTGTAAAATGCTGGAGTGAACCAAGGTGGCAGACTTTGCAGTTCCTGTTTGTAGAATTTGGGTTTTGGCACAATTTGATCTTGTTTGATGTGGTTTTCTGTTTAACCTGAAGAGAGTTACATATATATGTATGTATGCCATTGATACTTCATATGCCTACATATATATATTTTGAAGTATGTATATGCACATATATATATGTACATATACACATGACTATACTTATTTATTATACTTATTATGTATTTATTTATTCATTTATTTACGTATAAGTACACATGCCTCAAAATGCATCTCTGTTACCTTCCTGCCCACAAGCTCTTTGTGTGAAACAGAGAACAGTGAGAAACAGTTCATGGGATTCATATGGTTGCAGGTCACTGTTTGTCAAGAGACAGCTGAGTAAACACCAACTGAAGTGGCATCACCTCAAAACCCAGCCCACATCTTTCTTATGTATTTCTTTGTTCTCCTCGCTTTCAGACTGCAATAGCAGCCTCTGTGTAGGGAAATAATTAAGTGCTAACTGGGGTTAGTGAGTTTCCACAGTTTATCAGGTCACTGGCTCCTCCCAGCTGGTCCCTAATCCCCACAAATGCCTTGCACCTCAATGGTTCCCTTGTTTCCTGGAAGACAACGTAACAGACCTTTGGTGTTTCAAAATGGATGAGCTGCTTTGAATCACACTGAAATCAAATATCCCATTTTAGCCTAGTCAACCTTTAATCATCACACAAGTGCTTCACTTTCTTTCATATGCTAACATGTCTTTCATAGATGCCAGGAGAAACAGGTTAATCTCTCTTAGTTCTTCTTCATAGATCAGCAAATCACAGCTAACTCAAGTGTATCTGCTTCTTGTCCTCTCTGAAAGCAGCTATGACTGTGTGAGAATGTAGCTGTTTGTTTAAACCATTCAGATTGCCACTTGCCTGAGACAGTTCTTCTTCTATCAAGGCTTGCTTTTGGAGCTCTCAAAGCTCTTGTTAGGGGATGTTTTACAGAAGATGGGAACTAAGATGAAGGTCTTGCCCAAAGTCTGCAGTAGAGCTGGGAGCTTGATCTCAGGAAGACTGCAGTGACCCAGTCATTGCTCTGCCCTGCTTCACACTTGGGATGGTAGAGAAGCAGAAAAGGTTTTTTTGAGGAGGCTGGCAGCATAGCTTCTAACACTGGTGTATGCTCCAGAGGAGTTGTGACTAGTTTTTGCACATCTACTATTGAATATCAGCGTGTATCTTTACAGGTAGGGATTTACTGCGCTCTGACATTTCCGCCAGTGTAAATACAGGATAATTTCACTGCAGCCACCGTAAAATCAGTGAGAGGCAGCACAATCCAGCCACTGCTTTTCAAGTGAAAATAAGGGAATGTTTTTTTGAGAAGCACCAAAGATAAAAGTGGCCGTTCATGTCATCAAACTCCAAAAAGGAAAAAGGAAACAATTTCTTGATTTAATTAGCATTCATATTCCTCTTATTCATGCTGGCTGTTCCAAGCAAATGGCAGGTCTTGACTCTGCTTTCACTGGGAATAGGAAAGAGGCCACTTTCACCTTCTGCGTTTTTGGCATTATTTTTATTATCTTAGTAGTACATTGATCAGTTTGTTGGCAAGTACGTAGCACAGATCATAGGCGTTCCTAGTGCTGTTTTATTGAAATGACTAGAATGACATCAGGAGGAAAGTTGACCCAACATGTTTTGTTTTGGTTTTAATCACAAAATCTCACTGGGCAATGATCAATTCTTTTTTAAACAAGTTCATTCCAGAATAAACAAGAATAGTGCAAATGAAACCATGCAGGGATTCCTTGTTTTGGACACTGTTGTTGAAGAGGTGTAGCTTATAAGCATCCTTCCAGTTTGAACAGTTTAACAGTGCATGGGAGAAAGCATATAGTGAGTTACTTGTTTATTATGTCACCTACCTGTGCAATTATTTGAAGCTCCTTAGTTCATCTGACCTTTAAAACTTACTTTAAAACACAATCACTTTTGATCAAGTGGAGCATTAAGATCAGTTCTTCCTCTCATAGCAAAGTAAAGCCAGCCACTGTTGTGCGAGCAGAACTGGACCTTTTAAAGGATATAATTGTTTACAGTTGCAAGAGAAGATTACTTAAAAAATTAAAGCCTAAAGGTGATATGGATTTGAACTACGTTTTAGAGCCAAGCAAGCAGTGCCAAAGTAGATCCAACTATAAAACACTCTCATTTGGCCAGATCATTGTATGTCTCTTAAAGTTGATCCTGATTGCTTTGGGACACTCCTAAGTAAAATTAAGCACATATGAAAACACGTGCAGAATTTGGCAGTCTTCTGTGTTCGCAGAAAATGGGCTGCTGTTAAGAAGAGCACATTTCAAACTTATGGACCACCTGAAGTGCTCCTCAGCCGTATAATAAGACTGAAAGAAGATCTACGTGACCAGGGGGTAAATGTTTCCCTTGTTCTCACTCCCCATTTTCCTTTTCAGATTAAACTCCCACTGACTTCATTGACAGTTTGTCTTAATGGAGAAATAATTGAATAAATCTCAAGGTCTGACTCATACAATAGCCGTGTGATCCACCCAGATACAGGGGCCTGTTAGTCTATTAAAAAAAAAAGCGGGCCTGTTTTGGGTGATGTTATCTTTAAGGAGGAAGACTTTGTTCTTTGGCAGATGTTTCTGTGAGACCGTTCACCTCCTGTCAATATTGTGACATCAGATCGGGGCCTCGTGATGCCCTTCATTTGAAGATGTGGAAGCTCAAAGTTTAGCAGAGTGACAGGGCATATGCCTTTATCTTGGCTTTTGGTTGTCCGATGACAGCAGAGATTAGCCTTGGCCCTCATGATTTTGACCAGAGAGGAAGCCTGCAGTCTGAGCTGTGTTTCTCGCTAGGTCCTCAGTGGACTTGGATGATTGGACCGATTTTAAATCTCACAAATCATCCTTACTCAGTTGACTGAGAAGAGAACAAATTGTGCAGGGAGTAAAATACTTTCCACTTGTTTCCACCCCATGCCTCATGGTATCATTAACACTTTGGCTTAAGTCTGGTGGCCCATTTTCAGCACAGAGACTCCCTCTTTTTCACCCCTTTATAGAGTCAATGCCTTCCACACCTGGTACCACTCACACACATTCCTTCAGAGCAGCAGTATACCCGTGTTATGGTTACAGCGTAGTTTTTCAGGGTTGTGTGTTAGATACAGCATGTATTAGAAGTACCTGACTTCGGTAAGTCTCTAAAAGGGCCTAATTTTTACTTTGGTAGCACAGGAAATAAAGTGATCAACTAACCCTCTCATTTCCTTCCCCAAATAAAGCATAAAATGCCATATGTTTTTCCTGCCCTTCAGTTTTCTGAAGGGGTTTTTTACTTATGGATAACCGTGCTTCTTCTGCTGCAGCTTTATGCTCAGCACTGTCCAGCTCATCTTGGTCAGCTTTTTTCTAACTTTGGAGAGACTCAAGCAGTCTGGACTCCACCCAACTGTGAGAGCATTGACTATCTGTTTCTGTCATCTTCCAGTGTACCTGGGAGTCTCCCTGTTTACCTCCTATGGAGATCTGAAGGCCAGTGTTAGTATCTTGCTGCCTTTGCCATGTCTTAGGGTATTTGCCAATCTAGAACAGGAGAAAACTTGTTTCACATATCCTTTGACTGAGTAGACAAAGATTGAGGTGGATTGAAAACTGGCTGAATGGCTGGGACCAGAGCGTGGTGATCAGTGGTACAAAGTCCAGTTGGAGGCCAATAACTAGTCGTGTACCCTAGGGGTAAATACCCAGTCCAATCCTGTACAACTTCTTCGTTAATGATCTGAATGATGGGGCAGAGCGTACCCTCAGCAACTTTGCAGATGACACATAACTGGGAGGAGTGGCTGTTATGCCAGAGAGTGCTGTGACTATTCAGAGGGACCTCGACAGGCTGCAGAAATGGGCTGACAGGAAACTCTTGCAGTTCAAAAAGGGGAAATGCAAAGTTCTGCATTTGGAAAGGAATAACCTTGTGCACCAGTACGTGCTGGGAGCCACCCAGCTGGAAAGCAGCGTGGCAGAAAAGGACCTGGGGGTCCCAGTGGACACCAAGTTGAACATGAGCCAGCAATATGCCCTTGTAACAAAGAGGGTGAATGGTATCCTGGGCTGCATGAGGAAGACTATGGCTAACAGCCTGAGGGAGGTGATCCTTCCCCTCTACTCAGCATTGCTGAGGCCACACCTGGAGCACTGTGTCCACCTCTGGGCTCTCCAGTACATGGGAGACATGGACGTATTGGAGAGAGGGCAACGAAGGGCCATGAAGATGACAAAGGGACTGGAGCATCTCTCCTGTGAGGAAGGAGTGAGCTGGGACTCTTTGGCCTGGAGAAGGCTCAGGGGGATCTTATCAAAGTATGCAAATATCTGAAGGGAGGGTGCAAAAAGGATGGAGCCAGGCTCTTCCCAGTGGTGCCCAGTGACAGGACCAGAGGCAATGGGAACAAAGTGAAGCATAGGACGCTCCATCTGAACATCGGGAAACACTTCCTTACTGTGAGTGTGACAGCACTGGCACAGGTTGCCCAGGGAGGTTGTGAAGTCTTCATCTGTGGACATATTAAAAAGTCACATGGACACAGCCCTGGGCAACCTGCTTGAGCATAGGGTTGGAGCAGATGCCCTCCAGAGATGCCTTCCAACATCAGCTCTTCTGTGATTCTGTGACAAACCATTAGGATTTATTTTTACCAGCCTTGCTCCTGTGTCTTGCAATAAGTGCTATAGTCCTTGTCAGCAAATGGTGAATTCTACAGCCACACAATGGTACCTTACAACAACTTGATATTTCACAAGTTACATAGAGATGAATGCCACAGGCTATCTCACATACATAAAAATTAACATATATGTGTTGTGGAAGATGGGTATAAATACAATGAAACACTTTACATGAGTGAATTTATCTCATAATGAACAAGGTGGGGTTACTCAACGAACTAATCTGTAATGAGTCATAAGGTAAATTTAAGTAATTGCTCACTGTTTTGTGTAATAAAAACAGTAACCAAAGTTTCATGGTTAACTGAAGATCTAGCGTTTGATAGCAGAGAGCAATCCAATACCATCAGATCATACAGTTTGTACATGCTGGGGAAGATGAGCTCTTACCTAGCAAGGCAGCTGGTGCAGGCACATGGCAATGTCACGTGCCAAGGGAGACGGAGGACTCCCAAAAGGAGGAGAAAGGTGAGTGTAAAGACCCCTTGCCCCACCCTGGTGAAGCCAACACCTGCATGAGTCAGAAGTGTCACCAGTCCTCAACAGCTGTAACTTGATTTCCTAAGGAACTGAGGTTTGTGTAATCACGGTCAATCTCCTCTTCCCTTCCTATCACTTTGGATCCTTCTGGCTTATTTCAGCTATGTGAGATAGAAGGGCCGGGTTTTCAAGGATACTAAATTCCTACCGGGCTCATGAAAATCAGAGTTTTGGAGTTTTGGTCAACTCCACATCACCACCAAGGGGCTGACAGGCAGATTTCAGGCATTGGTTTCTTTGATTGCAAGCATTTTGCAGGCCGATCAGCCCACATGTAGCGGTGGACTGGCTGCATTGGGTGCTGTTTCTTGCTTGATAGGAATCTCATAAAGAAAGAGGCATGGAACTGGTTTAGGTAAAGGGCAATGAATGGCTGAAAAACCTAGCTTTATTCATACCATTGGTTGTACAATAATGTGTGGATTTTTCCCATGTGATGTTTTCCTTCTCTCTGTTTAATTTTTCTAATACAGTGTGTTAATTAAAGTCTTCAAGAAGCTGAACTTAAGGTAGTTTCCTGAATCTGTATTCAATCATTCCTGATATTTAAGGAAGTACAGTAACTGGACTTGTAACTAGAATTGAGAAGGGCTCCAAATAAGTGCTATGGAGATGGGTCCTCTTTTTCCTCAAAAATCTGTGTTCATATCCAAAATTCTGGTTCTGACCTCTCTTGGATGGCAATTTTTTCCTGTTGTACCAATAGGAAATGTTTCCCTTAAAGGGTGGGTGTTGGGGCTTGATGGACAAGCTGCCTCATCTGTTATGGCAGAGCCTATGTTTCTGCTAGCATCTTCTCACATAAATATTCCATGCATCAAATATGTACGACACGCAACATAATTGCGTAAAATGGATGACGTATGAAGAAAAACACACAGTGCCCGTGGCTATGAATGTCTTAATCAGACGTTCAAAATGCACATCTACGCACCAAGGAAATATTTCGAGGTATATTATCTAAGCCTACTATGAATAAAGATTTTTTTTTCATGTTAAGCGTAATAGCTATCATTGGAGGACAAATCGTTGGGATGTATTTGCCTCTCCTTTTCTGGGGCAGTGGAAATTTTCTTTCTTTTTGCTTTGTACTAATTCAAACAAATCTGCTCTTTGGTCTTTCCAGCCAGATTACTTCAGTAGCTGCCCTCAGGACAGCTTGTTTAAGCATAAATTTATGTAGGACTTGTGCTTTTTGTTTATTCCAAGGACTTTTATCCGGGTTTCCACATTAAAACTGAAGAAGGAGAGGATGACTTTGCCGTTGTGATTGTTCACAGTGAAGATAAGATGTTGTTTGATGCCAGACTGTGGAATTCCCTCACTGTAAGATCTATAATTTGTTAAGATTGGTAACTTGTAGTGCTTGAATTTAAGAAGTGTGGGATACCCTCAGTACCAGCCGGAGACAGAGAGCTTTAGGTGCTTAAGTGCAACACAGACTTGCAGGACTGAGGATCAAAAATCCGAATAGGGGAGCTGGGAAGGGGAGGGGAGACTATGGTGTTGTATTGTTGTCATGTATCCTTAGTGAAGTGCAGTGGTGAATTTATGACTCTCACTGAGGGCAAGTTGCTTTTGCCATAGCCTGTTAATTTCTAACAGGAACGAATGAATGAATAGCTGAGTGAGTGAAAGCAGCGAAGTACAACAAACAAATAATACAAACTTAAAGAAAGCAATGTTAAATAAATGAAATGTTATAGTATGTGACTATGCAAGAGAACCTGGGGGAACTGCAAAAAAAGAAGGATTGAAAGGGAATGGGAGTCTGTAATACAGTAAATACAAATTAATACTAAGCTACAGTGAAATTCCCAAGGAATTATATTTTGCATCCACATGAATACTAGGGTAATTTATCATGATTAATGATGTTACAATGAATCCTGGTATGTGTTGAAATACTTTCCTGTTCTGAAAGTAGGAGAAAAATGTTTACTATGAACAGCTAAATATGGACATTAATCATTATGTCTTTAATGCCAGGTCAAAACTACTTTCCTGCTGTGAATATTCTGTTCTGCTCATTATTACAATATTTAGAGTTAATAGACTGACTGGGACGAGTGTAGAATTCCTAAAGAAACTGTTCAGTTGAAGCTAGAGGAAGCATAGGAAGTCTCAGACGTCTCAAAATGTTTGGGTAGCGTCCATTGCTACCTGCTTTTCATGAGGCATGGGTGTGAAGAGGCTGGAGGAGCAACAAACGCAGCACAAGGTGTGCTGACACAGATTTCACAATATTCTTTGTAGTCAAGGCATGGAATTAATTTCTCAGAGTCATACTGGCTCTGTGAAGGACAACATGGGCTCTGGGTGAATGGGTGCAATCCCGGTGACTGCGGTGACATGCCCTCTAGCAAGTGTACCCTTGCTATACTGAGGAGGAGCCCATGTAGTTTGGCTTCTCTGCGTCCTAGGTCCTGTGTGCGTCCTTGGACAACCTCCCTCTGAAGCCTGTCCTGCTGCTCTTGCAGTCAGTGCCACAGCTGCTGGTCTCACCAGGAGCAGGATCAAACTCCTCATTTCCCTCTGTCTCTGTTCCCTGTCTGGGGAACACACTTTGAGTCCAGTTGTACAAACCTTTTCTCACCCTCATCCTCCTGACTTCTGCTCTCTTTGCTTCTGAAAGGGGAATGCCACCACCTCTGATCTTACCTTCTGCTCCAGGCCTTGACCCTGGCCAGTTTGCACTGCCTTCCCCCATGCTGACATCAGTATTTGTGTGAGCAGGGGTTGTCTCAGCAGCTTCACATGGCTAAATTTCAGTCATTTCAGTTTCCTGATTTGCCTCTTGCTTGGCCTTGTGAAAGTTAGACCTAGCTCAAAGGAAACAGCAGGACATATTACAGTGCTCTCCAGCAGCAGCTTGCACTTTGGAGCTGTACTTTCAGCTACTCTTACAGCTTGGAGGAAATTTGAAACTGCAGCCTGATCCTGGTATTTCTCTTACATTCACCCTTTTTCTGTCTTTGGCCCATCTACAGTGGACTCCTCTGGTGAAACAGCTCATGCTGGGGGTTGGGCTAGATGATCTTTAAAGGTCCCTTCAACCCAATACATTCTATGATTCTATGTTGTAAGTCCCCCTCCTTTCTGGGCACTTTGTGATAACTTGGAGCCAAGCCAAACTTGACTGAGCTTGCCCTCTGCTTGCCTCAAGGCTGTGCTGATGTTCAGCAGAGGAACTGCTCAGTGGCAGCAGCAAGGAGGAAGGCTACACAGGAGCTAAGGCTGCTGGCCACATCCAGGTGGTATGTGCCTCCTGGAGAGCCAGACCCCTCTGGGGAGTGTGTGACAGGTCCAACAGCATAGGAGAGCACAGCATCCTTGAGTGCCAATGTCCCTGTACAGAGCTGGAGGGTCCAGGCTCTCTGGCAATCCATTGCTTCCCACATGTGGCTACAGGCTGGTGTGCTCTTCTTCCCCAAGCTGGCCTCCCACAAACTTGTGTTCACGGGGCTCATCTCATGCTGGAGTGGTTTTATTTAGGGGAAATTACACTGGCAGGCACATACCCATATATGGCTGTTTACATTTTGAAGCTTCTGGGGCTGTGTCCAAAGTCCACTGAGATCAGTGGGAGCCTTTCCATTTATTCCAATGAACTCTGCTCAGGCTGTGTACCGACACAGAAATGAGACTTACGTACACTTTGTCACCTCTCCACTCCCTTCCTCCTTGCTTTCCCTGCCCTGGCTTCTCATCTCCCTCCTCCTCTCCCCACTGACACCATCACCATGTAAACCAGAAAAGCTTAATAAAGATTTGTGTTATCAGTGACATTTAAAGCTTCCAGAAATCAGGAGTCTTTGTAATCATGGTCGCAGGCTTTGTAATCCTCCTGTGCCTGTACTGATTATACAGGTAATGGGGTGCTGTAGCAAATGTTATCACTGCCTATTCAGAGTGCTAATCCAGTGACTAGAAAATTAATGATCGCATTACATTTACACGTATTTCTATCTGTCTAAGGTATTGGAATATTGTGCTTTCTTTATTGGATTTACTTTCTCAGTTTATGTTCTCTTTCC
>NW_010159216.1:23629-26038 GCF_000695765.1 Mesitornis unicolor
AACCACCTCCCTTCTGATGCCACACACAGAGAAAATGATGTGAACAAGGCAATGTGAGAGGTCTGTGGGAGAACAGGGAATCAAACGTGCCTCTCCAAGCACCAGGCTAGAGGAGGGATGGTAGATCCCGTGATCCAGAACAAAACAATGATTTATACATTTTTGTAAAAGGCCAAATTGGTGACTTTTCATAACACAAATGGCTGAAGTAATCATTACCAAACAAAGAAACAGAGGTAGGAAAAGGACAGGGAGAAGAAACTGTGTATTTCAACATTTTTTTAATATTTTAAGTTCTTTGAGTAAACAAGGCTTCTAGCTTAATCCAAACTATACTGGGAGGTGATGCTGGAGCAACAGAGTCGCTTGCTTATGGGGACCAGTGAGACTAACAGTGCTTCTCTTATCTCACCCTGGGTGATTCCTCCACTTTATTAGCCCTGGAAATAATTCTGCAATACTGTATGTCCTGTTTATAAGTGCTGTTAAGGGATGGTGACATTTTATGTCATGGAAACAGGACTTTTATCTCCCTTGAATGAGTATTTAGAGGAAAATTTCCCTGGAAAACAAGGCTTACTACCTTGCTCCATCCCTTCTGCTGCCCAGCTACACAGCGCTCGCAGACTTTGCTAGGAGCCGACCTCACGCTGTTGAGTGGAGGAGCAGGGAGCCTGGATGCCCTCAGCTTTTTAGGGTGAGAGCATCAGCAGAGAAGGCTCCTGGGCTGGTGGAAGGATTTGCTGCCACCCCCCACTGTTGCCCCTGGCACAGGAGCGGAGCCAAGGGGAGCTGGCAGGGAGGAACCCAAATGTGTTGCAACCGGTTACTCTCGGCTGGCATCAAAGCCCCTGGGGGGCTGCCTGCAAGCCAGTGCAGCATGAGCAGGCCTGGCGTGGGTTATGAGACACTAAAGTGGCTTAGAGCCACCTTTGTTCCTCCCTTTGTAGCCCCTCTGCTGTGCCCACGAGCGGAGGATCTCAGGGTATTGGGATGGAAGCAGTGACTGGCCAAGAACCCATGGGGAAGAGAGAGACATTTTAGACAATTTTGATCGGCTCTGTATTGTTTTAATCGCATACTCCTTACAAGGAGTTGCAGAGACTAATGGCCTGTGTGGTATGATACTGAGAAGAGGATTTTGTTTAACGTAGCGGGGAGTGTATAAAGTAGCAGATGAGAGCTTTGGAAAGATTGGACTAAATTCAACAGATCTGGAGGAACTCTGTGTGTTTAAATCCTGGGGTCTCTAGCTTTGTCTTGGGCTGACTGGTGGCTGAAAAGTCTACATAAACTGTAGACTATTCTGATCTTATTCTATCAGTTTTTATCCTAAGAGTAGCTTATTTCTTAGTAACTTCTAAATGTTACCTAAAAGGCTAGTACACATATATTCAAATGGATTTACTCTGCAATAATTTTCACACTATGGTTTCAGTCTTAGAAACAGCAGTGGCTTTCTGGAGTTAGTAACCTGAGTCATGTGAATGCTCCTGTGTCATCTTTGGAGTTTATTTGCTCACATTAAGATAAGGAGGTATGCAGGTATGGGCCTAGTGGAGCTTATACAAAGGGTCAATTAGATCCTCCTTATCATCAGGATATAAAAGCATAAGAAATAGGCTTTAGAATGAAAGTGGAAATAGTTTTACCTAATTTAAAGCAAGAGGTAGTGACTTACTACAGCTCATCACTTAAAAAGACTTGGTAAATTAAGACAGCCAATGAAAGGGTGACATTTCTCAACAGTGTATAGCATTGCCTCAAACAAGCATTTATGTTTTTCATAAGCAGCTACGTTAAATTTTTAATCTGTGTTTGGCAGATGCTTTTATGTTTCTAAGCATTTCATTAATGTTTCAGCAAATGTGTCATCTCTTCCAAAGCAAAGCTTTTGCTGCACGTGTGAATGCCCCAGAATCCTTTACTGTAGACAGGAGTAATGTCTGGGAGAAGCCCATGGTCTTGCATGGGCTTGAATGCCTTGGTAGGAACATGGCATGGTGTGAGGAATGCAGAGACTCAGGGAGAGCCACCTTTGGGCAACCTGAAGGCGATGAAGCATCTGAAAGCTGTTGAACTGCAGGGCCAAGGTGTTATTCCTTGATGGAGGGAGAAAATGGAAGGAGTTTGAGGGAGAGTATGCATGTACTGGCAATATTTGTGAAGAGCAAGCAAGCAAAAAGAGCGCAGATGAAAGAACAGTGGGGGACTTGAGGAGGAGGTCCTGGATGTGATGGGAAGTGGAGGAGCAGCAGGGTTGATCAGCAAATACATAATCTCCTAAGAACTGAAGAGTATTGGAAGACTTAACTATGGTCTAAGATAGAGCAGTTCATGCATGGCCATGAGTGACTGAGATAATGAGGTGGGAGTGAGTGATGAAGGATTATATTCAGCCGGAGGCCA
>NW_010159216.1:26069-31772 GCF_000695765.1 Mesitornis unicolor
CATTGCTCATTCCCAAGCACTCTAATGTTTGGGTGGTATTTCAGTGGCAGGGTTTTTATAAGGGAAGTGTGATGTTGTTTTATGGGGTGCTAGCCAGATCCCACTGAGCCACACTCTCAATCTTGAGTCTTAGTCACAGTTTTTTCAACAGAGCATTCATCTGTTCATAAAGTTGCCAGTGTTTCAACATTATCATTGCTAAGGACTGGCCTGCATCTACATTTTTTTTGCCAGTATAACTATCTCAGAAGAGTGGGGTTTTATGTTTTGGTATTGTTGTAATAAAGGTATAGTCATTAGTGGGAGTGCTGTTATACCAGGACAGAAATCACTTGTTGTGGAGAAAGTATCCTACTTAGTGCCTGGGAATAGCTGCACTACCATAAAAAGCTCTTCACATGGTTGTGTAAAGGATGTATTAGCATGAAGGTTTGTCGAGGCTTAGGGCTGGTCTGACCACTATATTAGTGACAGATGCTCTCTATTAACCCCTCTCCCATTCCCAGAAGGGGAAGAGAAAAGAGAATAACAGAGAGAGACTTATGGGTTGGAAAAGAAAAGTAAAACAGGTTTAATGAAACAGTAACAATAATGTGAAAGGATAATAATGTAAATAGGAAAATAATGAAATAGATACAAATATATACAAAACCAATATAAAATTCTCCCCCTCCCAATGACGATTACAACACCAGAGGCTCTGCGGAGCAGGGCACTGGAAAAGTCCCAGACTAGAATCAGCAGCAGGTGGGAGCAGGATGCAGTAACTGCATTCAGGAATGCACAGATTGGGATTGAAGGTGGACAAACTAGCAGAGTTCTGCTCAGACATTGGCCATGGCAGAAGAAGTGAAGACAAGAAGGAAAAGAGCAGGGAAGGGAAGGGGCTTGACCCTTGTGATCCTTTAGCTTCATACTGTGTGTGATGTATGTGGGATGGAATGCCTTGTTAGTCAGTTTTGGGTCATCTGTCCTGTCTGTGCCTCCTTGCAGGTGCGACACCCCAATACGTCACCTGCAATGTGGCAGTGGCCTTGGTCTCCACAGGCACAAGTATGAGCAAGAGCTATATTTACATACCATACCTAATAGTAACTATAAACATCAAGCACTATCACTTGTAGAAGCAGACACTGTCTGGAAAAACATGCTGCTAGTTTCAGAAAGTACAGTCACTTAGGAGAGACCTAACTGAAAAAGTAAAATCACTACATAGAGAATTAGTTCTGTTCAGCTCAAACTGGGACAAGGTTAACTGTATTGGAATGATAATGCACTACAGAGTTGTAATACAGGAAAAACCTTGGAAAACAATGTTGGAAAGGTGCTGCTGAGCCTTCAGGGTGTTTTTTCCCTGGTTTTTACTTTAAAGGATCTTTTTGATGCTCTAGAGCTTATGTCTTTTTCAACAAGACACAAATTTTGTAAGTACTCCATCTATTTCATCTGAAGTAATTCCTGAACACTTAGCTTCTGTTATTTTCATGACATAGCAACAAGGCTATTAGAAAAATTCTCGTATTCTTTTCTTCAGCTGCACAGAAACAATGGTGTGATGAGCTGATTTTGAAGTAAACACATAGCTTTCACCTTTTCTGTGATACCCCTTGACCAGCTTGAGATAACCTCATATTGTTGAGTAACATGTCAGTAAGGTCTTTTGGTTATTTCTTCCCCTTGAGGAAAAAAAATGAGTTCTGAATCCTCAGAAACAGCTTTTCCTTAGTGGGCTATCTTTAAATTTTGGCTCCGGTGGTTGACATAAGCCATTGTAAAAAACACTTATAACAAGATTGTCAAGTTGAAGGCTACTGAAATTGAACCTATGTGATCTAAAGCCAAAGTATCTGTTCAGGGCAGAGGGCTTCAGAGCAGCAATAATGCACAAGAGCAGGAAAGGCGCTTAAGGCAGAAGATGTGTCAACTCTGCAGCAGCGTTTTGGCTGACATACTGTGACAAAGGGTGCTTAAAGGCTTCTAAGCACATGCCATGCTAGGTTACAGATGCCCACTGTGGCACGGTCATCTTTATCCAGGAAGGTAGAGTGACAGTGATCTTTTCGTGATCAGCTGGAGATATCACCACAGCTGCATAAATATTGCTGCTTGTTGCATAACTTGCCCATGCCACTATGCTGGAACTGAGCTGCAGGTATTAGTGGAGCTCTGCTGATGTGCTCTGGTTGAAAGTCTCCCATATAGGTTGCTTATGCAGTTTACCTTTTCTCATTTTGAATATTTAATGCCCTGCTCAGAGGATTTTGGGCTATACTCTGCATCACGATCTTAGCTGTAGTGGTCAGTCAGGAACAGTGTTATCTCTTGGGACCAGCGATATTCAAGGAGTTAGTTTACATTCATTGCTGTTCCTGACTGCAGAAAAGAAGTAGGCTGGATTTTATACCTGGAGACACTGCTTCTGTTAGAGTAAACATTAGAGTTGCTAGAGTAATTGGACACATGCAACTTACCTGTATTAACACTCTGGGCCTGCCCAGCTTCCCTTCAGTTGCTACAGTCAGATTCTGTATTGGCAAGCTCCAAAAATAGTTCAGATTTCAAATACTTCCTTGTCATTGATTTGTAAAAGGGAACAGTGTATGGTACTCTTGCACCAGTCAAGTTCTAAGTAGATTCATCTGGGGACAAATTTGGAGAGTTTGGAAAGGACTTTGCCAGCATTCTGAAGGCTCGATACATAACAATTCCTCTGGTTTGCACTGTAGCTTAAAAAGCCAGAGAGTTCAACAGCTTCTATTACTTTAAACTGCAGTGATCAAGTTAAAAGGGTAGTTGATTATCAGAACCAAAGTGACTTTGTGTTCCCTCTAACCGTTGCTGTTGAAGAGAAGGGGGTATTTAATAGAATCACAGAATATTAAGAGTTGGAAGGGACCTCAAAAGATCATCCAGTCCAACCCCCCTGCCGGAGAAGGATCACCCAGACCAGGTCACACAGGAACATGTCCAGGTGGGTTTTGAATGTCTCCAGAGAAGGAGACTCCACAACCTCTCTGGGCAGCCTGTGCCAGTGCTCTGTCACCCTTACAGTAAAAAAGTTTTTCCTCATGTTCAGATTGAACCTCCTATGCTCCAGCTTGCTCCCATTGCCCCTTGTCCTGTCATTTGACATCAGAGACAAGAGCCTGATCATGTAATCTCATTAATAAAATGATGAATAGATACCAACCTGGTTTTGGGGGTGAGCTGTAAGGCTGGGAGAAGGGGGAGTTTGTGGCCAGATAGCAATGCAAATCATCCAGAGAGTCAATGGCAGGAGGGAGGGGACCAGGGCCTCCAGAAATTTACTGCCAACTCTAAACGTAGGAGCAAAACATAACAACAGTATAAAAACCCTAGTTCCCTAGAGAGATCCAGTCAGATGGAAACCTGGTCTCCATAGCAGGCCTTGTAATATTCTGGACCCGTGTTAGGTACTGAAATAAAAGTGACTCAGTGCCAGCTTTTATTTTAGAAGTGTTATTAAAACACTTTTTAAAAGCAAAATAAAACCAAGAGACACATGATCAGTATGAAGCAATTATTAATAAAACTACACTTATCCAAGATTAAAATACTTTATTAAATAAAAAGCAAATCAATCTTAATACTGAGAATTAAGCCACCAAATGAATACCAGCTCTAAGCAATCCTGAGCTCAACTCTAGAATGTGGAGTACAAAGTTTTACTACAAATCTCCCCTACATTATTCTATTGAACACTTAAATCAATGATCTCAATTGGTTGGTTGTTTCATTTTCAGTTTATAAGGTTATTTTGAGTGCCCCTTTGTTTCGATTAAGAGTGTATTTTTAAAATCTGTGTTATAGTTGTGCACAGGATGAGCACGCTGCTATGTATTTACTTTTGCACCTTAAAAATTAAGAAAGAGATAAGGTTGCCCACACAACTGGTTAAAACAGAAGATGAGAGAAGTTGTTCCATGAGGAAGAAGCTTTGCTTCCTGTGGGTTTGTGCCTTCTCTCTCTCTCTTAACCAGCAGTTTCCTAAATTCTCTTCCTGTTTGGCTGAGCAAGCAGCTGCCCATAGGTGTGTTGGCTGCCCCGCTGTTTGCTGCCCGCCCGTTGGCCAGCGCCATGGGGCATACATGTGGTGTTGGCTTCTGCCTGCTCTCTCCATGAAGGTACTGGTCTCACACCTCTCCCTTACCAGATTAAAAGGAAGGCATAGAAGCCTCACCTCTCACCATTTTGAAACCTCCTTTTCTTGGCCAGTTTTAGCAGAAATAGACCTCTGGTTTGCAATATTACTGTGGGAACTAATAGTAGGGTGAACAACGTAATCGCTGTAGCTTTGTGCCCTTGGGAAACCAGACTAAGGAACAGAAAAGTAAGCAGGAAGATACTGAAAATATGAGGGCAGTGCAAGCTCTTCAGTTCTGAGTCTTCTGCACAGGAGCTGGAAGTGCAGAGCAGATGTGGCACTGTTTTGCTGGCATACTGCCTTCCACTAGGAGGGATTTTTTTAGTCTGGAGAAGGAAGATGATTGATTAGTCAGCTACTGAAGGAGCTTTTAAAATGTTGATGCAATGACTTGCCTTTCCCCAAATGATAGCTGTTGATATTCTGAAGCAGCGATTTTCCCTCAGGTTGCTTGCTGACCCAAAAGACAAGGTTTTTCTGCCTCACCCTTGAATTTTGTGGGTTGCCTTGTACCGTTTCCCTTAGGGCCAGGCATCTTTGTCCAATCAAGCTTGAATTAGGTCACTGTTAACTAGTGTCAGCTTGGAGGAGCCTTGCTGAAGCTGGCAGTCTAAAAAAAATTAAATATTTTCCATGCCACAGAGACTATTGGTCTGTGACCCACCAAAATATCAAAAATCCAGATGCATAAGACCAATTCTGATGAAGTTGGCGTAGTCTTATCTGGGTCAATTGTCTTAACAAGACATTATGTCACCAGTTAGGGGAAAATACAATCTAAAACCCCTAAAAATAACTAATGGGAAAAACCTTGCACAACAAAGCCAGCCACACAGCATTTGATCATCAAAAACATAAAAATAAATTCAGACTCATGATATATTTAATCATCTGTATTTATTCCTTTGCTAATCTAAAAACAGGCAAATGTTCTTTTTCTTCTTGGAAACAAGGCAATTCCGGAAAACTTCATATTTTAGGCATCTCTTCAAGCAGCTTTTCTAAAACTTAGATTTTGTTATTTGTTAGAAGGAAAGCCATTGGAATGATAAAAATTTGAATTGTATATAAGTACCTTTACCATACCAGCTATGTTGAGGAGAACTGTTCTCTAGGTTCTCAGAATAGGCAGCAGAGGAATATACTTTTTGTGTTTTGTCGCAGAAAGACGACTTGGATTTCATGACAATCACTCTGACCAGGCCTGAAGAAGGCAAAACTGAAGACACCTGGGGGAAGCCAGACCAAGAATGAAAAAGTGCCAGATGGGAACACATAGACTTAAGCTGCAATAGCTGCTATTTTGTCTCAGAAGAGGAGTGGTAGCTCTGTAACAACAGCAGCAGCAAAAAGAGCCCAAGGAAGAAAAGCAAAGGCAGAGGAATCTCTAGGTATGTTATGTATATGCAGGGAGCATCCTGCACAAGAAAATATTTTGCAGTGGTGATGTCTGAAGCCTTCAAAACTACTTCAATAGGACTGAAGTTATCTGGGCATTCTCAGCCACCAACTTCACAGAATCACAGAATCACAGAACG
>NW_010159217.1:0-6057 GCF_000695765.1 Mesitornis unicolor
TGAAGGCTAAACAGATTGTATGCAATTTTAAGACAAGGCTGTTCATCCAACACAGAGTGAGCTGAACTAGGAACACAGCCCATTTTTTGGTCATACATGCTTTGGTACTGCAAATACTGACTCGAGTGAGCCCCAGGTGCGTACAGAGGCCATTTCAGAGCTTTCTCCTGCTGTACCACCTTGGAAGTAGATTTGAGATCAAATCAGTTCCTTGTCTTTAAGGCAAGCATGAAGCTCAAGAATCACAGAATATGAGGAGTTGGAAGGGACCTGGAAAGCTCCCCCAGTGCAACCCCTGCCACAGCAGGATCACCAGAGCAGTCACACAGGAACACGGCCAGGGCTTTGGGTGTCTGCACACAAGGAGACTCCACAACCTCTCTGGGCAGCCTGGGCCATGCTCCATAACCCTCACACTGACAAACTTTGGCCTCATCTTCAGCTTGAGCCTCCTATGCTCCAGCTTGGGACCATTGCCCCTTGTCCTGGCATTGGCCATCCCAGAGCAGAGCCTGGCTCCTTCCTCCTGACACTGCCCTTTCCCAATGGATCCCCAGGAATGAGGGCACCCCTCAGTGTCCTCTGCTCCAAGCTCAAGAGCCCCAGCTCCCTCAGCCGCTCCTCAGCAGGAGATGCTCCACAGTGTTCACGTCTACAAGTGATAGCGCTTGTATGGTAAGGAAACATGGCAAGGCCACTGTCTCACCATGGGTGCCGTATCCGCACCTCATCTTTGTGGCCCTGCTGGACTCTTTCAAGCAGTTCCTGTCCTTCTTGACCTGAGCGCCCAGCACTGGACACAAGATTGCAGCTGTGGTCTGAGCAGGGCAGAGCAGAGGGGGGAGAGAACCTCTCTGCCCTACAACCACCCCTTCTCGTCCACCCCAGGATGGCGTTGGCCTTCTTGGCTCAAGGGCACATTGCTGGCTCAAGAGAAAAGCTGTATCCTGCCCTGCTGACAACGCGGGCTACTACTGAGCAGCTGGAGGCTTATGGGGAGCCACCTGCATTGATTCTGGGGAGCCAACTTTCGTAACCTCCATGGCCAGCTGGTGGAGGCCATCCAGCAGAACAGAAGGGGCATGAGAGCAAAGCCTAACGCAGAGCAGTGAGAATGGTAACTTACCGGGATTTTGTTTGGATGCTGCTCTCGGATCTGCTGTACCTCTTTACAACGATCCGCTGGGAAGAAAGAAGTGAAGAAATGAAGTTAGAAACAAACGGCTGTGCCAGTTCAGGCAAAAACGAGGTACGCACCCTGCGAGCCCCAAAGTGACACAGAGGGACATGGCAAAAGAGAAGCAAATTCTGTTCATCAGGCCTTTTCTGAGCGTTTTGCAGCAGTGGGATGGCCAGACATCAGCTTCAGTCATCAACCCTTTGTGGCTTCCTGCCACCCCAATCATTCCCCCAGGGGACATCCTACCCTGCCTGGTAACCCGTGACAACACACATGGAAACCAAATTACTTCAATGAGACCAGAAGGATTACAACACTGCATTCCTAAATCTACCTCAAGCAAATGCAGCTCAGGACCACTGGTGCTGGGCAGCAGCACAGCTTTAGGGTCTCAGCTCAGGAAGCTGAGGCTCTTTGTGCCTCCTGGCTGCTCCTCCAGAGATGATTCTGCAGCTGGGGCTGGGTTTTAGCCGTTTCCTTCGACCTGTTGTGCACTTCCAAGCACTGCCTGGCACAGAGCCCTTGGTCCTAAAGAGAGACACCTTGCCAAGGAGGACTCCTTCACTATCACCGATCTACGCAGCAGCTACAACAGACAGAAAGCATTTCTAGACCTGTCGTGAAAATGGGAAGAAAAGCTTAAGCAAGGAGATGACCCATATACTATGGGGTTTTTTTTCTGCAGTTGTATTCACACTTTCTAACCCCTTTTCCTCCAGAGTTCACGTTTACTGACACACACAACAAGCAGCACATCAAAGCTTGTATGCTCTTCAAGCTCGCTGGAGAATTTCAATGCCCCTTCATTGTTTTCCTCCACTTTCCACAATTCAAAGCAGCAGAAAGGAGGGGATGAAGCCGTTCCAGGCTCAGGTACAGCTCTGGGTGTGCTCTTCCTGGGACACTATGAACCTACGCTCCTCCTTGCATTGCCATGACTCTGGGAAGTGCTTCACAGCCTCCAACGGCCCATCTGAAGTTTCATGGATCACAGCAGGTAAATTGGGAAGGTGAAGACCAACAACTAAGGACTGCCTCGAAATGCAAGATCTGGGCATGGCAGGATCTGTCACGGGGTCATCCTGCACTCACACGGTCACCGCTGCAGCATCTTCAAGCCAGAAGCCCCCTTACCTGCTTCATGCAGCCCCCATTTCTCCCAACCCACCAGGATCAGTGCACGTGTCTGAGCTGTTTGCACCCCACAAACACTGAGCCTTTCTCCTCTGACCACTGAATGAAACCTTAGTGCTTACAAACTGGATTTGGCTGGATACCGCTTTGGGAACACATCGGAGTTTCTTCAGAGGCAACAAGATTACAAAACCACTGGATAACAGAAGCTTTTGAGCACCATTTCTGTCTCCTCCGAGATGAAGATATCCCTCTGCTAGACCCTTCTTCTGCAGGACTTCATGGGTAGCAAGACAGAACAAGATTATTTGGATTTAATGGAAAATTCGGGCACGTTTGGTTTGGGTTTATGACTGAAGATGTAGTTGCTCATGTTTCCTTTTCATCCTATGCAATACTCCAGGGCATCCAGACTTTCCCTTGTGATACAGACAATTTTCCCCTGAGGTCCCCATCAGCGAGGAGTTACGTAGAAATTAGCATTGCACATGATGCTGGTACAGCAACGCCTCTTCGGGGACGCTGAAGGACACTGTGACAAGAAGCACCCAAACCACACAGCACCCAACCTGAGCAGCCAGCCAGAAGCCTGTGCCCCTTTCTCCAGAGCTGAAGGTGGTAGCAAGATAAAAACCACACTCTTTACTTATTATTCCTAGCAAAATTCCACTGCTAGGGCCTACTGAAAGCCAGGAGTATTTTTGTAGCGTTGCATATGTCAGGAAAATTGCCTGTTTCTCCTCCAACTGCTGTTTCAACTGCTAAGTACCAACAGCAAAGCTTGCAAATTGCCCAAAACACCAGAACCTCAGCTATTTTCTTGATTGAGGTCCTTCCCAAGCTGTTCTCCCAAAGCTGTGGGCACACAGCGTATCCCGTGGCAATACAGGAGGAGATCGGTGCGACAGCTAAGGAGAACAGTAGGAAATTTTAAGCCAGACTTCCTGAGCATGAACATTTTTATCAGCAGCACCCAAGAACCCTGGCTACAGGCTCTGCTGTGCAGACACAGGACGAAAAGGCAGCCCTGGGTGTAAAAGAGCTTTATCAGGAAGAAAAGATACAGATGGAGGAACAGAAGGAAAATACATGGCAAGTTCTCCAATGGTGCAGTTGTGAGGGGCAGCATTTTTGAGGAGATAAACTCTGGTGCTGCCCTGGGGCAGTGGATGGACTCCATCAGCCTTGCTGCCTGTGACACAGAGGAACACAGTTAAGAAAACACCATTAAGAAAAAAAGCCCAACCTGGAAATGTTGTCAGCACCAGCTACCGGGTCAACAGCTCCTGAGCTGAGCAAGAGCTGTGTGTGGAAAGCAAAGCAGAGAGGAGAAATTTGGCCATGAGCCACTGCCTCTCCCTGCGGTCCCAGGTGTCACAGCTCCGGGTGCAGCTGCCCACAGCACGCAAGGAGTGTGGAGCCATCCCTGCCAGCCCTGTGGCTGTCCCTCTGCCATCCACAGGACACCCTGCCAGCCTGGGGTGGATCTGCCTCAGATCCGAAGCAAAAATGCAGATGTTTCCTCAAGAAGCTGCTGTGGTCAGTCCCAGGGCAGAGGGCTGCTACATGGTGGTGCTCTCTCCAAGAGATTTTCTGCAGGGAGAGGAGGACTTGGATGGTTTGATGTCAGGATACGTCTGGGATGAGCTGGCAGTCACTGAAGACACGGCCAAGTTATGCAGGTCACACCAGATGAGCATCAATAAATATTTGTGTAATACCACACCATCCTGAGGCCAGACACCTCCAAGTACCAGGAAACCCAGCCCCTGGATGTGTCAGGGCTCACACCACAGCTGAGCTGACCCGTCCTTGCCCAATGCTGGACAGCCCAGTTCTCAGGCCAGTGGCACTGCGGGAGGAGACTCCACATCCAGGAAAGGGGCAGAGCTTGTCAGCCATGCCCTGGGACAGCGTCCTCACTCCTAGGAAAGGGCCGTTGTCCCAGGCTATGTAGGACAGCAGCACTGCAGAAACTTCTCAGTGCTTCTGATCGTTGGTTGTGTTTTACTTCTGTCTGCAAAGCTGGGGGGCTCAGGACAGGATGGAGGACTCAGGACCAAAACCACACTGTTTTCAACTTACTGTCCCATAGAAAGTGTCTCTGCAACACGGTGTAGAGCCTGATGCTCCACTGGCACAAGAAGGTAACAGCATCTTGAATGTGGAGCAACTGATGATCTTCCTGCATGAATACCCACTTGGTGTGACAGCTTCATGACACGATGGGTAATGTCTGCAAGGTTTCTGAGTGCATCGCTCCTGGAGCCCTGTGACTGCAGGAAGATCTCAGCAGTCTCGTTCATTCACATATGTTCCCAATCTTCCTGGCTCCAGAGTAGAGTTTGAAAACGGATTTTAGAAGACAAACATGAACCACCTTCTTTATTTTTTAGCAATTTAACCGAGTATGATTTTGAGCCTGGCTCCAGGAATCAATATTTGTACCTGGCAAATCCACGTCAAGGGCTCAGCTCAGCCCCACGACAACTGTGAAGTCTCAATCCATGTCAAGGGACTTGTTCTGTGGTCGCACAGCACCACGTCATCCCTGCCATGGGCCATGCAGGATGAGCACTGGACCTCCAGCATTCAAACAGCTGAGCACGGGGGGCAAAGGGACACCACCTTCTGTGCCACACAGAGTGTTTACACCAGTTACACATAAGGAACTGTGGGCTTGGGTTTGGGTTGGTTTTTGGAAAGAACAGCGAGTTCCCTGTGTACCAGCCATCAGGAGGCTGTCCTCTGCACGGGCTTCCCTCTGGCTTCTGTTTGACCTTTCCTTCCCTCCTGACAACCTGCACAATTACAGGCCTCCGAGGCAGCAGGAACACACTTGAATTTCTCAGAACTACTCAGGACACTCCAGATTGCTCCAAGAGCTGGCTGTGTTTGACTGCAGAGCGCCACACACGTGCATGCACAGAGGGACTTTGCACAGCCCGGGTCATTGCTATTTGTGCACAAACACGCCTGGACACGCATGGATTTGCAGGACCTATTTGGGGACACGTGCCAGATGTGAATGTACTCCTTCAGTTTCTCTCCCAGCCTATTTCCAGGCCGCCTTCTGAAGACAAAAGGCAGCTGATAACTGCATGACCGCAGCGCTGGAGGTGTTTCCATGCTGCAGAACGCCACACAAGCAGGGTGAAACACTGCAAAACCTCCTGGGTGACTCTCCTGACCATGATCCCCATGGGACTGGACAAGGAAGGCACAAAGGAGCTAAGGGAGGTGACTTTCTGTGGCTTGTGGCTACTCAATGACAGAGGCAGCAGGAGTTTACACTCTCACAGCTCCCAAACCCATCATTCTCCACCCTTCTGGCTCAAGGGGATACCTGAAGTTTTCCCAGTGAAGAAAGATTTAAGTAGTGAAGCAAGGACAAACAGGTTTTGTTATAGCTGGCCGCCAGTCAGGACCTTTTGTTACGTAAAAGCATAACAGTTTTAAAAAGCAGTATTTGTGGGCCACATGTCCAGCTGGCGTTTGTTCTGGATGTTTGTTCAGGTCTTCTTGTACCAGTATTTTCCTCAATGCTGCTAAATGACCCCACATCAAATCACATCACAGAATGTCCTCAGTAATTAATACAGCCACACACAGGCAGCTAAGTCAGCTTGCAACAGCAGCCTCCTTTCAAGGAATCCCAGCTCTCAGAGCACCAATACCCCGAGCACAGGGTATGAGGACAAGCTGCCTCACCGACCAACCTCAGATCGAGACCAAGACGCTCT
>NW_010159217.1:6088-8797 GCF_000695765.1 Mesitornis unicolor
TCAACAACCAAAATCATTGTGAGGAGGACAAGACAGCGTTCAAGACAGACAACTCATCCACTGCTGGTCTCTCAGCTGGTACAAGCATGGCTGGTGTACATGAGATGAAGTCAACGCTTCACATTTCCCTCGAGGCACGAGGAGAGGGCACTCAGCTCCACACGCTGCCTTTACCCACCGCTGCCTTTCCTCTGAAGGGAAGCAGCTCCCCAAAACCAAAGGCAAATCTCCCAGAAGATCAAATCTGTGATGGGAATACCCAGGCCAGAGAGGCTGAGGCCAAACCTCTATGTTTGTCACCTTACTTTCAGTGTAGGTTTAAGGTCCATGTCCGTAACCACACCGGTTCTGCACTGAAAACAAAGCTGGAAGCTGCTGGCAGCCTTGCAGCAGCGTCACAGCCATTTCCAAACACGCACTTGAAGAACAGCGGGAGGTGCCAGCACTTCCCAGCGCTCCAAGGGACTCGCGTTCGTTAGGGGAAGCGCAACGGTGTCGTCAGGCACCACAGCCAGGACACCCTGTTCCTTCGACACACACCACAGCTTTGTTCTGGGAATTGTTTTGGACGCCTGCAACGGGTCTGACTGCACAGCAGACAACTGCCTCGGCATCTGCAGTTGGATTCGGCACGAGAAAGCAGAGTTACTGTCAAGATTTTACCCCCATGCAGCCAAAGATGCGCTGCTGCGGATGAACCAAGGACCAGGTCACAGAGCATCGCCCTCTACCACTGACAGCACATCCGATCACGGGAGACGCCAGCGCTCCGTGCCCTCAACACACCTTGTCTCAAACCCCTGGCATTTCCCAGCCTGTCCCTTTCAAAGTCCTCAGCAACATCGAGGAGAAATCTAGAAATTTTATTCAGGATAGACCCAAGACAAAGTAGATAAAGAAGTAGGAAAAATTAATGGAAAAACAAATCTCAGTATACAAGGAGGAGGAAAACATGCATTGAGGAAAGCAGAATCTTCAGCGAGGGGCGGCAGACAAAGACCTAAGCAAGGCACTTGCCGTTAAACCGGAGCCTGGGTGGCTTCTGCAAACAGTTCTATTCCTGACTCTGCCTTTTCTCTGGTTTTTTGGACCCGTTCCATTCCCATAAAGTTTTGAAGCCTTAAAAATTAAGCCCTTCTGAGGGTACAGTGCGGCTGGTGACGTTTTCCATCAGCCCTTTCCAACTGCATTGTAAACAATCGCTTCCTGCTCCTGTTGTGTAATGATTCAAAGACAAAAACAAGCTGTATTTACTTTCTCCAACCCAGTAATTCCAGCCCTGACCCAAAGCAACCGCGTGGGCTGCCAGGCCTCCTCCTCCTTCCCCTCCTCCTGGCCCAGCTCTGCAGCTCAGTCAGCTGAGAGAGCAAAAGGGCAGAGGAAAGTACACAGAAACAAGGAGCACTCGCAGTTGCCGGCACCGAACGCCCTCACCACCCTCTTTCCCTCCTGGGCTATTTTAATCCTTGCTTTCAACTACTCTGAGCCTTGGATTTTGTTTTCCTTCTGGCTCACATGAAGTCTGAGCAATCTGCAAAGGCAAACCAGACTCCTCCTGACTGTAATAAGCTGATTCTCACCAGTTTAACAGTAGGTAGTGACTAAGAGTCTGATTTAGGGCTTCACTGCTTTATATGACTTACACATAGCTCAGGAAAACACAGCAAGGTCCCAGGGCACCCAGACTTCACTTTATTCTTGTTTGTGCACGCTCCCTTGGCTCGGTCGCTGTGGCAGGAGAAGGCTGGGTAAGCATTCAAGGCCGGAAGGGCTGTGCCAACGAACTACCAAATATTTACAGTTTCCAAGAGAGCAGCAAGGGGCTGGATCAGCAGTTCAGTAGGAAACAGCTCCAATTTTAAAACTCATATACAAAACATACCCTTCACCTGCGTCTGGACAGCACCCGACACAAAATGAGGCCTTGTTTGGCACGAATACACTGATTTCAGCATTATTCAGGCAGTGAAGCTCAACTGATACCCTCCTTGGGATGTAACCCTGCCAGAAACATGGCCCTTTCCCAACGCCAGCTGGCAAAGGTCAAGAGAAACAGCAGCTGATGTTTCATTTGATTTCACTATCGGGTCTGGCAATCAAATCTGGTACCTTCCACGGTAACCTCCCTGTCATCTGAGTCTTCCCACCACGTACATTTAACAAAAGGATGGGTACGATGCGAGCATTAACTCTTCTGGGTCTCAAGAACGATCAGAGAGGGAGCACTGAGTTCCTGGAACAACAACTACAGGAGCGCTAACGAACTGAGGTAATTTGAGAAGAGCTCATTGTGCTCTGACAGTTGAAAATGTACAGACTGCAGCCAGGGCAGGAGAGGAACAGGAGTATTTACCTCCTGACCACTGCCCTCGCCCTGCAGATTTCAGAGCCCCTTGTAGCTGTCACCCCACCGCGGTCACCCCAGTTCCTCCGTGGATACACAAGATGTGCCAGAGGCGGGTGACAGCTCGGCAAAGCCCGCACAGGGGCTTCTTGTGCTCAACGACAGCCGCTGCCCTTCCAGCAAATAAATTCTGTTATTCTATGCTACATAAAACATGGAGGCTGATCTGAGCAAGCACCTCCCTGCCGAGGGATAACAACCGGAGTTGGTCTAAAGTACAAAGACGATCATTTCGGTGAAGAGTAACGCTGATCCCGGGCGCTGGGGCGGTGCTCGCTCGGCGTGCGGCCAGGAGCGTCCCTACC
>NW_010159218.1:0-4411 GCF_000695765.1 Mesitornis unicolor
CTGTCACGGGGGCACCCACCCCATTCATCAGGGCTGACACAGCTTCCTGGTGCAAACTTCATTCATGCAGAGGCCAGGGAAGTGCAAGCATAAACAGATTATGACACACTTCTGCTCTGAGTTGCCTTTTTTTGCTGTCAAACTCAAAAGAAGCAGAGAAAATTGGAGAAATATCATACTGGAAGATTTTGGCAGGCTTTTGTTACAAGCTTCGTTTGTCCCTCCCTCACCTAACCCCCTTCCGAAAAGAAACAAACCAAACAACCCAGAAACCTCATCCTTCCAAAATATACAGACTACAGAAGTGTCTGCAGTTTGGAAATCTGTATGTTCAAACTTTCTCTCAGTGAGAATTATTTTTTGCCAAATGTTAAAAGCAGAGGCAAAGCAAATCCAAACCACCTCCTGTTTTCTCTCAGTCCTGAAAAACATGGCTCAGTGGTTGGAGCAGTCTTCTGGAAAGTTGCAAAATGTCAGACTGTGAGACTTCCACTAGAATTATTACTGATATGTCTCTCATTTGAGGATTTCCAGTGCTTTCATATTGAATTAAACATAGCGGGAGCTAAGGGCAGCCAACAACTCTCTAAAGAAACCCTCAATGGTTAGCAGCTATGGGCTACTTTTACGAAGGATTCTACTTGCCTTAAAATGCTGGTAGATGCCTGGCCAGAAGCAGGTAGGCACTCAGCTTCTCAGGATGTGCAGGAAAATCCTCACAGGATACCTGTGTGTACGTTAAAACTACAAATCTATTTCATGCCATGGCAACATCCTAACTCACACTTCCTTATTACACAGGGAGAGTTTTCCCAGATTATGAAGGAATGATTGGGGGACTCCTTCTGCAAGGTACTGGGCACCCCTGCTTCCCATCAAAGTCTCCAACATGAGGGAGAGGAAAACTCCACAGACCAGGCTTCTCATTAGAAAATGCCAAATTCTGAAAGCAACTGGAGTCAGTGGAAGTTCTCCTGGAAGAAAAGATCTAGCACTAACTAATTTATAAATTCAGAACACTACTTATTACAAGTTCTATTCACAGTTGACAGTGAGAAATCATTAGTGAGTAGAAGAACAGAATCATCTGGCAGTAGCTTTTATCTTTCCCCGGTCTTTTTGACCCAAATGCAGCCAAAATACCCAATGCCATTGGTTGTTCGTTTGTGTGTGCAAAATGAGAGTCAGGTGTTTCATGCCATACATGGGTTTTCTGCCTTTCCCTCTTCTAATATTCTTGTGCTCTGAATTGAGAGCTTGATCTAATATCTTTTTGTTAGATTTGTCCCTTTCTTTAACCAGACATAAGCATTAGCTCCTGTTGTTCTTGTCCTCATGCAGAAAGATAGGACTATATCTCCTGCAACATTTCATGTACCCTTTCAGTTGGTATAAACCATGTGAGGAAGAGTTGAGGAAAGTGAAACTCTCAAATGCCTGCTGCACCAATTGGCACCACAAATGTTCTTTAAATATCCTTACCAGTCCATACGCAACAAGTGTGTGTGAATTGGTGAACACTGCAAGACGTTAAAGGCTATCCTTTACAGAGCTGCCTGACTGCCCTGCAGTCTCATGAGTTTCAGGAGTCAGAGGTGTCCAGGTCTGTCCCATCAGGGAGAAGAGCAATCTGTGAACATGGACAAGTAAACAGAGCTTCTTTGTAAACTCTTCAGATTCTAAAAATGCTGCAACTCACACAAAACCATAGTGTGCTAATTGTCCCCTGGAATGAATCTCTTAAAGACAGAAAATCACTTGACACATATCCAGCTGGAATGAAATAGAAACACAACAGTACTAGTTACAGAGAAAAAGACATGTCCAGTATATTCTTTCAGCAGAATAATCATTGACAGTGCTCAAAAAGAAAAAGAATTTGTTGCAAACACCATTGTCAGGGATTTCCAATGTAATTATCAGGTAAGGACCCAATTCTTATTTTAGACCATAGGCTACATAGGCTACATATGTCTTTCACAATCCTCTCTTCCATTCATTGTTATTTTTATCTGGACAATGCTTGTTTTAAATGAAAATAGTATTTAAATTTTAATACTTGTAGTTAACAGTCATCCTCTTGTTCACAAGTGAGGTGCTGAGAAGACTGAAGGAGAGATTCAAGAAAGGTCCAGCCTGTGGAGTGACCACTGTGGTGCAGACAGGAGTGGAAAAGATCTGCTCTGGCTGGATGAATTACAGTCTCAACAAATATTTATTTTCCCCTCCCTCTTGTTCCCTCTATATGATGGAAAGAAAGGGTATCTCAGACACAATCCCTTGAAACCTGAGGCGATCAAAGTAAAGCTAAGATATGCCAAATCAGAAGAGAATCTAAAAGACTCCATTGCACAAAGCTGGAAAAAGGGACTGGAACCACTGAAAAATCTCCTGTTTGCTGCATGTTTGTTTCTGTAAAAATAATATTTTAAAAATGTGTGTTTTCTAGTTTTAGCAATTATTATTATTCTAGTTATTGCAATTCTATACCCTATTTGAAGTCTTATTTTCACATTATATAGGACTGGCACATAATGTAATATGCATGCTATGCACACACACACACAAAGATTGTGAGGTCAAAGCAATCAAAATGCCAGAAAATACTGGTTAGGTTTGCCTGCACAGTTTTAACATGGAGCACTTGGGTATATGAATTAGGGCATATTTCCAAATATATTTCCACACATTATCCACAGCTTTACTTATCCAGTGTCTATCTTTTCTTCTTTGCCTTCCCTTACTACTTCTACTATTTGTTTTTCCTTTTTTTCTTAAAATATATTTAATATTTACATCACCTGTACCTTGCTTTGGAAGTTCCATTAGAATCTTTGTCATACTCCTCTCATTCTGCCTTTCTCATTCTGACTTCCAAAGAACATGCATGTTTTCTTGTTTCTCAGTTATGTGAACATGCCTATAGTGGATAATAAAACCACAAAAAATCAGGAAAGAAGAAAAAAACACAACAAAAAAAGCCAACAAAACAAACAAAACCAAAAACAACAAAAAACCAAACAAAAACAAAACAAAAGAAAACAAAAGACAGTAAGAGATACTTTCTTGCAGTTTCCTTCAAACTTTAAATTATTCTACTCAATTGGAAAGAAAAAAAAAAGAGAAAAAGAAGGACATTATTGGCAGTCTAAAATGACTTTCAGGAAAATTACAGTTTGAAGGAAGAGAGATTTGAGAATGGAAACTGCCCAGAGACATTAGTTTCAGTATTTTGGACTAGCATTTCCTTTATAAAATACTCAGCTCACATCTCAAACTGATTTGAATATAAGAAGCTAGAGATCATCAATTGGATTAAGATGTTTTGGAATTGAATATAAAATAGGATATTTTCGGCATATCTATACTCCATTTAGACACATTAATAATACTGTGTCTCTGCCTTGGGAAAATATCTTTCCATTTTGTTATATAAAGACTCCTAATCCTCATAATATTGTATTTTATTTCAACGCTAAATCCTCCCATCCCTTTTGAATGAGGATGGTTTTGAGACCTAGGCTGTGACAGTCTCTATCCATGCAGCATATATAGGTAGTATAAAGGCTGTGCAGGTGACAATATTAAGAAATATACCTCAGATAGGATGGTCTCAACCTACTGTTAATAACCTTTATGCAACTGTTGTGAAAAGTCTGTGGGGAAGCCTCTTTAAGTGGGCTTTTTAAATCATTACTCAGTTTCTTTAAAGACCTCATTTTCCAAGAGCGCTTTTTTTCTCTGTCTGAGGAATAAGCTATGTTCAAGCAGAAGGCCATGCAAGTGAAAGGAGCAATATTGGCAGATCTAGCTCACCTCCAAACTTGGATGAGCACTTTGGAAGGCTTCCTTGTACTCTATATATCCAAGTATCCCACTGCTTATCAGAGGAGATCTGCATAACACAGCTTAGGATGGAAGATGCTCCGCAGACTATTCTCCCCTTGGACTCTGTGAGGATTTTCTGCTGAAGAATAAAATAGGATTACAATGGTCTTGGAGACGAAACAGGTTTCTTATTTTGTTTGACTTATGGTAACATCTAGAGCCTCAAATACATACTTGAAGTTGCACAAATTCAAAACAAGGTCCTGCCTTGGAAAGGTTAAGTATATATGACAAGGATATGGAGGAAAGAAGAATGTTCCTATTTCATGGATGAGGAGTTGAAGCTCTAAAATAAATTTAGATTTATAAGGATTCTTCAACAGCTAAAGGTACAAGAGAATTGCCGAAATTCAGTGATTTATCAAAATCACTTAGATCCTCTGTGTCTTTATGGGTCTGCATACTTCTGCAACTTATATCCACCAAGTTTGTGTTCACCTCCCTTAATTTTACCCAACTAGAAACGAGTATGCAGAACAAGCTCTCTCCCTGCATTCCTGCTATAGTCCGTAGGGACAGACAC
>NW_010159218.1:4442-10955 GCF_000695765.1 Mesitornis unicolor
ATTCAGACAATTCTGTGTTGTTCACCAGAAAGTGACTCATGGTTTCAATTTTCTATAAAGGTACAAATAGAAATAGCCCACAAAGAATTTGGCTTTAATCATAGTAGTTGGTAATTACATGTCTCGGCTGTCACATACTCCAGGCAAGAGTGTTGGAGGGCTACCAAATAATCTTTTCCTGAACCTCATTTGTGATCCCTTGGGAAAAAAAAAAAACCAACAACCAAAAAAGACCCCAATAACAATGAAAACGCACCACCAAAAACCAAAACAACAAAACATGTCTTTTTCCATGGGTCAAAACTTAATCTACATATAGCTGCCAAATTGCTTCTGCTTGGGTTTGAGTGTAGCTCCCAGCCCAGGCCACTGGGGCTCCTGCTGAGGGCTCAGAGACGTAGCTTCCTCCAGCCGTGGCCTGCCCCAGCTGAAACAGTGACTGACTTTTATTGTCATTGCTGCTTTATATTTCTTTTCTGTAAAGGACCCATCTGTTTTAACCTAACTCAGTTGAAAAACAGTCATCACTTAATTGCAGTTGAAAGAGCATCATGTGAAGAGGCTGGAATTCTTTGCCTGCATCACAGAAAAAGCACCTCTTCTTAAAGATAACTTAAGGCGCATCACCAATAACCAGATTAAAACTCTCTTAAAAGGAAGGTCACCACAATCCTTATTGGACAGACAAATTACTCTGGTGCCTTTTCCTTTCAGCTATGATTTTGTGCACTGACCTCTGGAAAGTATGGTCAAATAGCCTGTAGCAGCAGTTGTAAAGCAGAAGATCACTGCATGGACACTGATTTCATTAAGCAAACCTGTATAAATTAGCATTACTTATTGGGGGTATGCCTTTAACAGCACTGAAAAGAAGTAGGGTCTGTTCATTCTGTGGTCTATGCCTGTAAGTGAAGAGAAGCCTTCTTGTCTTTCTGCAGAGATGCAGCTGCCTTTCTGTGCTTTGCTGCAGATGTGAGATGTTACAGAGTGGGGCCCTCTGCATATTTTTTTTTTTTTAGCAGAGACCATGCAGACCATGCAAGAGAGAGAGTAGTGGCCATTGACTGTTATGCAGCTCCTCTGGTTTAGCCGAGGGAAAGATCTAATTCACTGTCAGATTCTGCACCCTCAAGTTAAAAAAAACACAGGTCAGATTTGACCCCTAGGGTCTGAGCACCTTCCAGGTCAAATGGAACAAGCGACAATGAATTCCCCTGTAAACTCCTGGGAGCCTCCAGCATCTCTCCATCAGAGGAGAAATCTGCCTGGGATTTGGCCCTTTTGGCTATTCTTTCTTTTAGCTCACTAGGTTTAGACCTGGGAAGGTTTTCTATTCTGGCAAGCGCTAGTCTCATGATAGCAATAATTTTTGAAGTGAGCAGCTTGTTGAGCACATCCTAAAGATTTTTTAGAGCTTAGATTGACCTTATTTTTTCTAAGACTATTCCCCAGTTGAATCCTGTCCACTAAGACTGCCAGTGCTGTGCTTGTGAAAATGTCCTCTATATAGATGAGCTCCCAATATTTACATATTTCTAACTGCCTAGCAGTTTCAGATTTGGTCTGTTTTAACAGATGGATTAGCATTCAAGGTTACTTTAAGTTTTTATGGACCAGTTTGCTAATATCCCATGAGAAAAGTTAGCTCTGTCTGAATCTCAGAGAGGAGGGAAGACAACGAATATTTAACAATAAGAATAAAATTAATCAGAGAAAAGCTTAGTTAATAAATTAAAAACAACCTGCTAGTTGTGGCAACTGTAGAATGGTTGCTAAAGTTTCAGATGAGGAAAAATATCACAGTTCTGATATAAGAATTAAAAACTCCCATTTCAGTCACAATCCTGACACTCAAACTTCTCAAACTCCTTTAATTAGTCCTCTAAGTCTATCCCCTTCTATACTTCAACAAAACAGGAACTAGCAAATGGGAGAGCTGTACTCTACTTCACAGTCACTTCCCTTGATTGCATTCAAGAAGCTGATGACTGTCGGGCCCCATAAAGAAAGTTTGAAAGGCTCAGGGGAGGGTTTGGTCTTCAGGAACATTGGCTGAAAACATGCCCTATATACTTACTCCAGCAGCTTGAAAACCATCACTTGGAGCTTTGTTACCCATGCATGTAAAAATTATCTCAAAAGAGAGCTTGACATATTTTCTGCTACTAAGGAAAAGGCAGTTTTCACTTTCTGCTTTACTTCCCCAATGTCAAACTTGATTCATGATTTAAAGTAGTGTAATGGCAGCAGAATTATCTTCCTTACGTGTTTATGCTTGCTTTCAGGAAGAACTTAAAAATGCTGGGTGCTGTGCTCTTGCTCTTTCAATTCAATTTTGCTGTGGTACTGACAGGTAAAGCAGGTACTCTAACAAAAAACCTGGGCATGTACAAACTTCAGACTGTGAGTTCACTTAAGCATCAAAACATATCCAAGGAATAAATTTCTCTTCTTTCCCCCTTCATGTGGATGGAGCAGCTGGGTCTGAAATGAAGGCAAAGGATGAAGTTGGATGGATTCTGGTTCTCTGCATTTAGGTGACCAAGGAGCTTGGATCATCCCAGTATTTGGCTGCAGCAAATGCTACCTACTCCTTAACGCTGTATTCTATAGTTTGTCCTGATCTGGGATGAGTTTTTGTCAGTGTCTCCTTGCATTTTCATGGGAAAGCTAAAGAAATACTGTTCATATTATAGTATTGTAAGAAGGGAATTTAATCAATGTTCTTTAACTTAAGTTTCAATTTGGATCCATTTGCAACAGAAACCTTTCCAGTCTGAGATCCACAAAACTGCTTCGAACGGTTAAGGTTCACTTCCACTGCAGGAAAAAATGAACAGTTTGAATTAGTTTAGTTTGAGGCTAACCAACGAATTTTTAACAGTAATTTTGGTTCAGGTTCAGTTTGAGAAATGAATCGTATTTCAGAGTTTCCTTGAGAGGTGGGCTCACCATTATACTCTGACTATTAAGCAATGTTCATGCATTATTACAGGTCTGTCCTGGCAAATTCTGATTAGTAGTTCTCTGTCATACTAGAGGATGTCTCAAGTGTGGTTTCAGAGAGTCTGGTATTATCCTGCTGTCTGTACTTTCATTCCTAGACCCAGGGATGGAATAGAGTGCACTTCCAAAATTTGCAGATGACATAAAGCTGAGGGGCGCTGCAGCACTCCAGAAAACACTAACAGAATACAAAGTGATCTTTACAAAAAAAACCAAAATAAGTCTGGATTTAGAAGGTATCATTCAATAAGCTCAAATGCAAGATAGTTCAGTCAGGCAGGAATACTACACTTCAAACAGGATGGAGAATATCTGGACAAGTGCTCACTCTGCAAGAAACGTTCATAAGACTGCAATGGGTCACAATGTGAATTTTAATCAATGATGGCACATTACAGAGAACAAAAAAGTTCCCAGTCTCTAATGTGACCTTCAGGTATATGAATAGGGATAAGATCTATGACACTGAAAATAACTCCTCTATTCATAAGACTATGACTTCATAGACTCAGCTGGGATACTGAGTCTGATATTGGCATGGGATTTCAAGACAAGTATGGATCATTTGGTCTGAGAAGACTGATGAGCATCTGAAGGCCAGAGATCTAGACCAGTTACCCAATCAGGAAGGAAAAAAAATAAATGGAAAAAAAAAAGAAAGAAGGTATTATCCAGCTCAGAGAAAAGATGTCAGGAAAACAATATGTGGAATGCAAAAGCGTCCTGCTACAAATAGGGAATTAATCTGTCTGTACACCTGGTGGATAGGGCAGAAAGGAATTAGTAATAAAGGGAAATTTTCTGACACTAAGGTTAGTAAAGGACTGGAGAAGTTTCCTGTAGGAAGCAGTGCTATCTTTGCACTGAAGTTTTTGAAGAACAGGTAAAACAAATGCCTGTCAGGGATGCTTTGGGTATGGCTGATTCTGCTTTGGAGTAAAGAGACAGGTTAAGATGACCTCTTGAGATGGCTTCCAGCTCCCTCTTAGCTATAGTCTCTGTTCATTCCACCATTTCTATGTACCTACAGGAATATAACTGAAGGCAGTTAAAATATTAAAAAGCACATTCCATATTTTTTCCTCCTAAAATTAGAAAATTAATGACGCTAATAAAAATGGTTTGCTCATGGAGCTCCCTCAGTGTGCTCTAATTACAACACACTGAAATATTTGTGCTTCATATGGGAACTCTGTTTACCATTGAGATTCAAACTTGTGTCGACTGTAATTTCATAGCTAAATCTGTAGGCAGCAGTAGGCTCAGAACCCAATCCAACCTTAGTGAGACCAACAGCAAAGGACACGCAAGTTCATTCATTAGTTATCTTGGCATAAATAAGTATACATCTTTCCCAGACTAGCAAAAGCAATCATAGGTACATGATACACCATCACAGCTATTAGGCTGCTTACCCTTAGCTTGCATTGCCCTTTACCAAGTGTCACTGAGCACAATAGCCAAAACTCATCTTTCCTGACATTTCCCAGTGCAGACCTAGCAGGTAATGCCCATGCTAAATTGGATCCTTTCACTGGAAATGCTTTCTGGGTGCCTGAATTATAGCAGTCACAGAGTATCCCCAGGCCTGCTTGCTGGAACTCCAGCCCCTGCAGGGACTCAGCCAGCCCAAGCTGTCTGGCTGTTGAAAGCAGGTTTTGTCATCTCAGCTATGCAGCAATTGCTCCTGCACTGGAAGGAACCAACTCTGACACATATGAACAGGCTTTACCTGATTGCACCTGCAAAAGGCCCCCACAGGCCCCTAGATAGAGTCAGGTTATTAATGCAGAGCACAGGCTCAAAACACCACGGATGTCAGAGCAGTCCTCAAGAAGCTCATAAAACAAGGGGCATCGCTGATCAGAGGCTAAGCTTTGTTTGCTCTGCCATGACCTGTGCCCTCTGCAAGGTGCCATTCCTGGCTCCTTGTCTTCTGCTCACAAAACAGCTTCACACTGCTGGCTACGTGCATTAATCTATATTTGTTCTGTCTTAGATGATGACCTTCCTCGAAGAGCAGCAGCTACATCACCCTCACCTCATGGCAGGTGTTAGTTGCCTCATTGTGAGAGCGGAAGAGGAAGATGAGGTCTCATGTGTGGCCTGGCAATGAAAGGCCTCAGTTCTGCCCCAGCTCACAGGATCCTGCCTCTGGTACCCAGACCCCTGACTCTTTGACAGACATCATTTTGGCCTATTTACAAAGACAGCAGCAATCATTTTCCAGCCCAAATGAAGCCAAAGCCTATAGCATACTGTCTTCCTGAACCTCTTACAGTTAACTGCTTACATAATTTCAGGAAACAAAATACCTTTCTGGACTATTACCCTACAGTTTTACTCTATATCCAGTACACTGCCTGGCCAAGAATAACAAATAAAAAGAGAGGATGTACCAATCTTTTATATCTGGAGGGAAAAAGAAAAAAAATAAAAAGAAAATAAAATGAACTGTTAACTATTCCAGCCCTTCTGGCAGCCAAAATACAGAGCAAATGTTGGGAGGGCATGCACCAGAAATCTTGTCTTTTATATGGAAATACAGAATGTGCTGCTAAGACTAGATTAACTGGTCTGAATTAATAAAATATAAAACCTGAATATTTACTCAAAATCCAGGTCAAACTTCAAGCTGTTTTGAGGTTCACAGACAGAACAAAAGACTTATACTACTTCCCCTTTATTTTTTGTTTTTAACCGTATCTGAAATACTTCAGTGCCTGGGCTCTGTCTAAGCAGAACTCAGTCACACTGGAATGCCACCAGAAAATCTTCACATATCCATCCAAATTTTGCACTCCTGGGAGATTCAGGTAAATGGGATAAGCTTGCAGATTCTTTCACCTTTCAGAAGCTTTATTGTCTTCAGTAATTTTTCATTTTCTGAATATTTCTCTGCTCTGGCATAGAGAGCAAATGCTAAGGATGTGTCATACATATTAACTGCTAGTGAAACTACGTTGAGAGAGAAAGCTTTTATTGATTAAGGTGCAAGGGGCATTAAGAGAAGACAGCTCCTTTTAATCAGAGGAAGGAAGGAAGAATGTCCTTCCTTTCTGAACATCAGTATTTTAATACCAATAGTAAACCTCCCAAGACCACAGAGAATTATTAGCCTATAGGACTCATCAGCCAATGGCATCTTGCTTGGTCTAAGAAGAGAGAAATAGGTTCATAGCATTCTCTTTTTTCCAAAGACTATTGATACAATGTCTTATAGGGAACAGGCTATCCACTACCTGTTTACAAGGACGTTTTCTCTTGCAGCATTCTTTCTTTTTCTATATGTGCTCTCACAAGGGAAAAGATAGCAAACCCATCTTTAACAGAGAGTCCTTGCCACAACCAGCAGTTTTATCAGGAGATAAAGTAAACTAAAACATAAAATACCAGCTACCATATCTTTCTCTTGTGTGGCACAGAAGACAAATGTTTCATCTTATGAGTGTTAGGGATTTTCAGCAATGAATAGCTTTATCTTAGCTCTTGTCAAGTACTCCACTC
>NW_010159218.1:10986-21986 GCF_000695765.1 Mesitornis unicolor
ACAATATCCTAGTACCTCTGTTAATGGCACAGGTCCTCTTGCATACTGCCATCATAAGCATGTCCAAGGAGGCTGTATGAATCAGCAGCCATCTTGTGTTGGCTACAATTGAAATGCAAGCGTGGTGGGAAGTCTTATAACAGTAATTCCTCTGAATATCTGTCACACTCCACTTCTGAAAGATCTCAGAGTCTCTTGGGTGTATGAAAGTTTAATAATTTATTGTACAGACAGGGACCAGTGATTTGTCCAAAGTAATGAACTAGAACTCCAGTGTCTCACCATAATTTCCATTTTTAATCCTAATATCACCTCATTGTTGTGAAAGAAAGAGTGAGCATTTCAGATGGACAAAATTAACAGTGACTGAAAAATGCCAAATTGATGGCTTTTGGTGCAGATCTTCTATTATTGTGGTTCTCTAAAACACCACTAAAATTTTGATGGTCTGAACAGGGAAGACAGAGGTGAAAGCCATGATAACTGTGCTTCACCAGCAACAGGGCTGGATCACTCCAGAGGGTATGATGATGAAGTAAATAGTGCTATAGATAATGAATTTGCTCCACCATAATGCCCAGTTTTGAGGCACACCACTGCCAAATTTGTCATCCTAATTTGCAAAACTTGTATAATGTCCACAATTAAGATGCAATAAAGGATGTATGCAGATAGCTAATCCTGAATCTTGATACTGCTAATGAGACAACAAAATGAGGAACTGCAGGATGCTATGGTTAACAAAAGGGGAGTAACGTTTGTGCAGATGGCCTACTATGAGCTGGGGCACCACTAATGAAGTAACATGTGTAAAACTGTAGGATACTATATTCAACAGTTGGGAAGTACAAACTTGTATGAACTGATAACCAAGCTAGGAATTACCATGGCAGCCCTATCATAAATACTAATTAAAGGTATATGGTCAACAAAACCAGTGCTAGAAAGGAAAGAGTAATGTGAGTTTTGCTTCTTTTGGAAGGGGATAACAGGAAGGACTTGGTGGTGAGCAGATGGAGAAGAAGTGAATGTAAAGTGTAGCCACTCAAATTATTTGCGCTGATCTGCTTCTCTGTTCAGGGTGTATGAGGTACTCACGCACTCTAGTGTTGGCCAGAAAGTCTCCAAAGGGCATGGACAAAACACCCTGACTTGCCAGTTTGCTCCTTTCCTTATTTTGCAGTTACCAATGCACAGATATTTGAACATACACTGAAAGCAATGGTAGATGCTGCGTGCATGAAAGTCAAGGACATTGTACCAAAGAGGATGTGCTAAATCAATGAATCATTTGCCCACCCTAAGAACACTGCATAAAATCACAAGCCTCTTAGAGCCTGAAAGATGCCAGTAAATTGGAAAAGACTCAGGAAAATGAAACAACAAATGATTAAGAGACAGATGGAATCTTG
This sequence comes from Mesitornis unicolor, assembly GCF_000695765.1. NCBI lineage: Eukaryota > Metazoa > Chordata > Aves > Mesitornithiformes > Mesitornithidae > Mesitornis > Mesitornis unicolor. Next base: position 12,399 of record NW_010159218.1, read on the forward strand.
AAAAAAAAAATTAAATAACTCAATAGTTGGGATAAAAGGAGGTCATGCAAGGCAAAGACTGTAAATAACAAGGATAAAATAAATTATTTAAGACTGTAAAAGGAAATATAATCCACTGTCATTGAATAATACTGAGCAGAGGAAAATTGAGTTAGCAAATCTGGAAAAAAAAATGTTTCTTTTCTGGTCCAATAGGTTGAAGAATAGCCTCCCAAATAACATGATAGATACTGTACGGTCTGAAGAAATTTAAACTTAGAATTACAAAAATCAAGAAGAATAGATGACAGCAGGGGTGGAAAATCAGTCTGAAAATAGTGAGTGAATTATATGTGTTAACAGACTTCCCCATTTCTCATTTCTCTTTTTTACACCTTTATTGTGGCAACAGCAGGGAAGATCATATATGTACATTTTATTGTTGTTATTATTATTTGGTATATGTGTTGAGGAGAACTTCCTTAAACTGCTAGCTAAATATTAATCAAAAATTTGTGTTTCCATCAGAAACATTTGTATTGTAATTATACTATTTTAAACATCTTGAAGTCAAGAATTGATCACAAATATTTAAAAAATCAACCTGAATATCTTAGAAAGTTTAATGATTCATTTTCCTTGATTGGATGACCCTTTGAAATGAAAATATTAGTATGTGAGGATTTAAATTTCTGAATTTTGGAAAAAATGTATGCATGTAACTTTGAAATATGCCTTTCAAGTTTGTGCCAGTTGCACAATAATCGGGTGGTGACACCAAGTGAAAACACAAGAGAGCTGCACTTAATAGAAGGAAACTGATTAAACGTATTTATTCACAGAAACATTCTTGTAGTGTTTGCCTTGCTCTAACTTAATTATATAGCACCCTGATTGCTGCTGAACAACAAAGATTGCTGCAATTTTTCAATAACATACAATAAAACAACATGTTCAGCATTGATTTTGGGGGGAATTCTGAAGGAGACCCTGTGGCCACAGCTCAGGAAAACATTTAAGTCCATGTCTTTTCAAGGCAGCAAAAATCAAATATTTTCTCAGAACGAGAGACACTTTCAATTGCTTCCTGAACAAAGGACTGAGGACTGTAAATAGTTGTGTATGGGCAAATGGGCACTATGAGTGCTTGATCCCACCATCCCATGTAATATAATAACTCTATAATTAGATACAATACTATAATAACAATGATATGCTGTTAAAAACTTCTTCATAGGAAAGGCGCTTGAGGAAAACACATCTCCTGAGGAAGAAGAACAGTAGTTCGTTGCTGTAGACTTTGTGCAAACTGTTTTGGAGGATAGCAGGGGTAATACCACACAGAACTACTTCTCACCCTCCTGCCCACAAAGACTGTGTCTGTGACTTCTAATCAGTACTCCACAGTCCAAAGTAACCTAGCCACTTTCCTGAACTGAGGTGTATGCCTGCACTAGACAGCAGTGTGCTAAGCAGTAAAGGAACAAAAGATATGAGAGCAGTTATCTGTAAGAACTCCAGTTATATTTATGCTGTACTTACTACCTCAGCTAAAATGAGATGGACAGCCTGATGCTGGTCATTTTAACCAAAGAGGATTTAAAGGGTAACATTAAAATCTTATTTGAAATAATTATTTTCTCCGCTTGGGCCTGGAGTCCATTGTTCAGTTGTTACCTTTAAGATTATTATATCCCACATGGCCAAGTGGTGCCACTGTTCGGGGACTATATGTTGCATTTTAAGTGTAAAGCATATTACTAGGTGTAATATAGAAATGACTTGTCAGAGTTAGCCTTCCCGTTCCCCTAAATTAGCGTGTTTAAAGTGTGCTTTAACTTTCCACTTACATAGCAAAAAGCAGCTTTCTGTTCTCATTTGCCTTAGGGTAAAGTCAGAATTATTCTGACAACTTTAACAGAATTACTTCTGATTTCCATCAGTGAAAATGGGGGCAAGATTTGGTCCTTGAGATTCAGATATTGTTTACCTACAAAAGAGTCTACTACCTCTACAAGACTAAGGCAGAAGAGAAATAATTTATACTATAAATAATAGCAATAACTCAATCATGAGGTCTCTATAGCTACATTTGGTACACATATCTTTCAATAAGAGTCCCTCTAATGCTCACAGACTCAGATGAAGTGCCTCTCCATCATTACTGAGGCAGGTAAGCAGAAAGAATTAAAACTGAAACTAAATGGCCTGGGTTTGTTTTTTCTTTTCAGGTGAATGCCCACAGTTAAGTCAATGAGAAATAGGATTGCACATCATCTCTACAGATCAGCCCAGATATTTAAATCCCTAATGTACATTGTTTCAGAATTTGGGATACATTATTTGCCTAGAGACATAGAAAGAATGAAAACCCCTAGCAAGGAAGTTTCATTTTGGACATACACTAATTATCTCTGTGTAAGCTTTTGTGCCTACAAAGCCTTGAGCATCACAGCCCATGTCAGTCCAGGCCTGGAAGTACTATGATCTTTTCAGCATGGCCCTCCTTGCAGGGTAAATCAGTCCAGCTTTTCTAATTGCTTCAAGCACAGCTGACAACACACGCAGAGCTACACTGTGCTCAAGACCCACATTGGTTCATTTAGAAAAAGATCAAAAACCCATGCACAGCATCATTTTACTCAGCATAACCCATGTAGAGTGCCTCATTTTGGGAACAGGGAAGTTGGGAACTGAACTCAGCTGCCCTCCATCGTTTAGGAGTGGACACTTTATTTATTTCCCTTTTGTCTTCAGTCAATTATTTTGAACAGCTGGCTGCTGTTTGCAATGCCAGGAATGAGGATGGCCAATTTCAGCACTGCAAGGGTGAAATGCCTGTAGCTTAGTATGTAGCACACTCTGTGCATGTATGCGTGACTGTATGCAAAAGCAGAGAGATGAAAAATGTATTCTTCAGGAGCTATTTAATGGCCAAAGGCAACGTCATGTTCAAACAGCACAGAAGTCCAACTTTTCTCACTATGCTGTGATGTTAGGGTAGGAACTGGCTGACAAGGAAGGGAACATCCACCTGAGTCATGAGCAGAGCTCCCTGTATGATTCTCACAAAAGCTGGGCTTCCAAAGACTGAACAGTACCTGTGTTCTTCATCTCAATTGTGACCAGCAGGTTGAAGGAGGTGATTCTCCCCCTTTACTCTGCTCTCATGAGAGTACTTATCTGGAGTACTGTGTTCAGCTCTTGGGATTCCGACATAAGAAGGACATGGAGGTGTTGGGGTGAGTCCAGAGGAGGGCTATGAAGATGATCAGAGGGCTGAAGCACCTTCTTTATGAGGACTGGCTGAAGGAGTTGGGTTTATTCAGCCTAGAGAAGAGAAGGCTCCAAGAAGACCTTAGAGCAGCCTTCCAGTACCTGGAGAGGGACTTTTTACAAGGGCATGTAGTGATAGGACAAAGGGTAATGGTTTCAAATTGGAAGAGGGTAGATTTAGATTAGATATTAGGAAGAAATCAACATTGTTTTCAGTACAAATCCAAAACATAGCCCCATACTACCTACTTTGAAGAAAATTAACTCTGTCCCAGCCAAAACCAGCACAGCCTGTTAGATGATGAACTGATAGTTAGGACACAATTATTCCCCCGCATTCAGGACACCAGCATAGTCATGTTAAAGCCCTCAGGACTAAGAAGCCGAGTGGATGAACAGATGAGATGAGATCATTGTAAAAGAGCCATCTACTGCCTATTATTTGCTGCTTCTGGATAGAATATCTTGTGTGAGAGTTAGCTTTTCTTCCCAGGTAGTGATGGATTAAGTTTCTTGTCTGAAAGAGTTATATTAGCATGCCATGTAAAGAAAAGCCTTTGGCATTATTACCTTGTTTTCATCACTGAAAGGGGGATTTTTTCATTTAAGACTTTCATGGACCATCACCATCCTTGTTTCTCTGCATATCCAGCCATGCCTAAAGCTGTCTTGAACATTGAGGGAAAGGCCAACTTTTAGGAAAGTGTCCTGTATCCTGTGATACTATTCATCAGTTCGTAACCCTGTTAGTTGCCTGTCCAAGAAGAGCTGGCTGTGTTTTGTACTGCAGTCACGAACACTGTTGAAAGAGGAAGCCATCACCCACACAACAAAGATGTTATCGTGGGATGGCAGGAGAAGTGACACAGAGCTATGAATGGCTGCATATGGACTGCAGTTGTAAGTGTAACTCTTATTGCCTCCAGCTTGGCTGGGCAAACTACCTTGCTAAGAGCAGGGTAGTTTTACACTTTACCAGCCTTATGTGTTCAGGCCCTCCTTGATGTATTTCCTAGCAGGAAGATGAGATTGGTTTGGCACTGGGCCACAGAAGTTAGAACCATGGAGATGGAGGTTTGATGAAGGTGTCAATCAAGCTGCAAAATTCAGCCTCATAGGGAAATCCAGGTAGCCTGAAAGTTCAGATGAAGTTAAGTAACAGCTCTAAAATCTAAGGAAAAAAAACAATAACAAACATAAACAAATACTATGCTTTGGAAGGGGAAGAAGAAGCAGAGGGGAAATAATCTAAAAATCTCTTCCCTGCTAGCATGATTTTAAAAGAAACTTCAAAAATAGCACTCACTCACAAGGAAGGATTAAAATAAGACCCAGTTTTCTGTATCTTTGAGAGCTAATGGACTAAGAGAAGTGACAGGCAGAGTATAGTTTAGAAAGCTGTATTTTACTTGATATTTTATTTAAAATTTTTTTTGAGTGAGAAACATCTATCTATAGAATGCCCTTTTGTATAAGGCCATGCCTGTCTGCCAGATAAAGCAGCATGCAGGACAGAAAAAAGTGCTTTGATGCCTCCTAGGAGAAAACAGTTCTACCTTAATGAAGTCTGTTCTGGAGCACTGCTTTCAGTATGGGAAGGCACTTTCAAAACATGCCTGGCGATGAAAATGAGACTCTCTCATGAAGTGTAGAAGTTGTGACAAGGCAGCTACAGATGGAAATGACAAGGTTTTGCCTGCCACAGACAGCTCAGAAAACATCCCAAAGTGTACTGGAGCCACAGGGAGTTACTAGATTTCAATCAGGACTCAGTGAATTGAAGTGCAACTAAAAATGCATTAGCTACACCATGCATGTATTTACAAGGTAAGAAATACATGAAGTTGTGTTTTCCTGACATTATCCCTTCAAATGTAAAAGATGCAACTACCTGACTGAGGCTGAAAGGTTATTTATGTAGTTAGGATTGAGGAATGAGACTCAGAAAGCCAGGTTTGCTGTGCAGCCTTATGCTGCCCAATTCCTACTTGAACTTTAGCACATTTATTTTTTCTGTATATTTCAGATCCCTCTCTGTAAAGTGAAGACAATAGTGTTTTATTTATTTATGTGCTTAGTCTTGTATAGCATGGATTTTCTTCTTAGTACAATGGAAAATTGTCTATATCTTTAGATTTCCAGGTTAATAAAGTGGAAAGAATAGAAGTGTAACAATGTTCTGACTTAATTTATGATGGTGCCTCCTGCTGACTTTGTTAGCTCTGCTGTTGCTTCAGTGTGAAATCGTCCTCAGCTGAGAGTTTTCCTTTTGACATTTTGAAGACACAGTTGTTGAAACCTGTTATATATAAAGGAAAGCCAAGTGGGTCTAGTTTAAACAAAATACCCATGAAATGGAACCTTTTGACAATAGTAGACATTACTGGATTTGCAAAACTATCCATCTGTTAAGTCCATAACATTTCTAGTCCCAGTGGGACCAATAGGCAAGGAATTTAAATCCTCCATGGAAAAACCTTCAGTCAGATGCACAGAGGACTGGCACTCTTTCACTTGGAAGGCCATAGTGATGAGATTTCAAATGCATTGCTGCATGTTTTATATATTTGGAGCAGGTTTAACCAACCAATCCCAAACTCCAGCCATATTTTTCCACCATGATAGAACAAGTTGTATGAATATGGCACAGAAGGGGAGGATACTCAGGTTCTTGTACCTGTCCAGTATGATTGTGCACAATTCGTACTCTTTTTCCATCTGGAAAAAGGTGATAAGAACTTTCTACTGGGCTACTGTGAAGCTTAAATAAGTGTTTTGAGATCTCTTCTACCATCACAACCTTGTAATGCCTTGCTTCCAGAAAAACAAAATGTGTTTTGTAAACCTGCTCTGAAGTTCATACAACATTGACCTCAGATACCAATGAACAAAATTACTGTGACGATTATCTGTGCCAAAGCTCCTAACACAAGGGATCCCCTGAAGAACCACTTCCATATCCAAAGACCACAGAAAAAGAAAAAAAAAAGAAGAAAACTTCATCTTTCTGGCTGCTGCAGACTGATCTCTTTGGTTTATCCATATACTCTAACCCTGACAGTACAAATACTGAATGATATGGGACATTAATATAGCAGTTCTATGCTTCTGGAAATCCTTTACATGGTAATTCATCTTTGTTGGTGCTGTCTTTGCAAGCAGAACTTAGCCTTATAATTTCTATGAATTCTCTCCTTCCCTCTCCCATATATTATCTTCATCTTTCAGATCTCTAAACCCAAGTCATTTTATTATTGATGAACAGCATTTGTATAATGTTCGTCAGGACATTTCATCTGAAAGATCGTAAACTTCATGTCACAATTTTTTCAGCCAATACTATTATGCAGCTCTCTCCAGTGTGGAACAGAGGAATGGCCTGATGATGCCTTGCAGATTAGAGGTGAAAGAAAAGAAGCTTGCAACCGAAAAGGACCATGACAACTAGTGCTATGCAAAAATGTAATTATTTATTCAGACCCAAAGTTCAGCTGTTTAACTAAAATACTCTGAGTTTTTTTATATAGTGCCAAGTACTTTTATTCAATTATAAAAATTGCACAGTGCTTATTCTGCAGACCCCATGGCAGCGTATTCCTGCAACACCTAAGCAGCACCCAGCATAGAGACACTCATCTGGAGGACAGAGGAGAACTCTCCTCATCATGGCTCATGGCCAGCCTGCAAGACTTCCCTCAACAGCATCATTTCCACAGCTTTAGAGGGAGGTTTGAACAAAGACAAATACCTGAATATATCTAAACTTTCTGCCACTCTCACTGTTTGACACTGAAAAGATTATAAGGAATTTTACTGGGGCAGTAAGGGGGCACTTTTCCTACAGAGTTATTTCTTCAAGCTCATAGCCCTTGTTTCCTTCACCCAAATCTCCTTGCCTGCCAAACTAACCAGCTATTGCATTTATCTTGCAGTAACCTCTGAGGCTGAGCATCCTATTGAGTAAAAGTCCTCAGATTTTTTTGGAGGCAGCATGCATACAAGCACTGAGAAGATATCCTCCTGCTAAAACTCTCTAAATCCCTACAGCTAAATACAAGAGGGCTAGGGAGAATGTGCAGCCATTATATTACCATGAAATCACCTTCTGTATGTGGTAGCATGGTGCCCTGAGATGGGTTTGACCCACTAGCACTTTCCAAAATGACAGTGAGACATGAGTCAGGGGCTAGCACAAGGACCAAGGAGGGAGAATGCAGCTCAGGTGACAGAACAGACCAGGGACTTTCTCCTGTACTCAGTATAAACAGCTTTGTTTCCCATCTCCCTACAAAATCTTCCTACAATATCCCAGACAGGTTTGGCACATTTAGGGCCAAAACGTGTCCCCACCCAGAGCCAAGTATTATGAAGTATGGATGCAGGCAGTTTGTGCCATTCCCCTGCAGGCCAAAAAATGGTCCATGGAGATTTTATTTAGCAGTAAAAATGTAGACTCTGAATTCCAGCAAGATCTCAGTCCAGCTGTCATAACATTGGAGAGACCGACAACATCTTTACATTGGATTTCTTTGAATCAAGCAAGCAGAGACAGAATTCATTTTTCTCCATTGCTGTCATGTTTGATGGATGATCTCAGCTGATGGTAGATTTTCAGTTAGATTTAGGAGAATTACTTTTGTTGTAATGAAGAGATAATCTCACTTAAGCGTTTCTCTCCTCGTTTGCTGTTCATTGTCTTTATGCAGCAAGGAGAAAAAGTAGAGACTAAACTTGCAAGAAAATGACAGCAGTAATAATAATAACAACAACCACCAAAGAAGCTGGGGGCAGAAGGGAAGTAAAATGGTTTGTGTTTAGTTTTGATCTTTACATTGATAAGGAACAAAAGAAACAAGAAATGGTGAAGTTATCTTAAACCATGCTTTCATATACAATAGAAGGGAAAAGTCAATCTGAAATCTGGGTTAACCAGAAATTTATTGTGTCAGGAAACATTGTATCTAAGACCTAGTGCTCGTGTCAATCAGTTAAATTTTTCACATACATTGGAAAATATGTCTTTCCCAGTCTGCAATATTTAATTAGACCTTCATGAGATTTTAAAGCAGGCTCCAAGGATTTTCATAACTCCATCATCTTGCACGTTCACATGCCAATTTCACATAAATGGAGACAAAGAGATTAAAACCGCAGGGAATGTAATGAAAAATGCTGCCATCTAAGGCCTTAGGAGGAACAAAAGAGATAAGACAAAAAGATCCTTAAGAAAAAAATTATGAAAAAAGAGAATTAATAAAAGAAACATGAATAAAAAAGGTATTTAAAGAAGAAGCCACGCCATATGAATGGCTAACAAAAATAATATATCTTTTAATCTGTAGATCTTGTACTTCAAAGTGTAAAGGAAAGTTCGTTATTGTAATTTTACTAAAAAGAGGAAACTAAGGTATCAATTTCAGTTGGCCCAATGAGGACTCCTATTTACTCAATGACAAAAAAAGCATGTCAGCTGTGCATAAAGAATGATCTCTCTCATCTCCCAAGTGTCTCATCTATTTCCTGCTGCCTGCACATCCATGTTGTGTACAAAATTCTCTCTCACTGAAATGCTGTTCGTAGCGGTATATTGCAAAAGACTCCAGGTAATAAACCTTGCATAAATACATATACAGGCTATCTAGAAATGGTCCATCTCATATTCTTTTAATCCTAAATGTAGTTTCTCCCTGAATTATGAGATCCTTCAGTGTTAAGCTCCTTCTCAGGCCAAAGCTGGGGCTGTCAAGAGACCTCATATTTCTGAAATGGGCAGGTTGCTTACAAGTGACTTAAGATGTTCAGTCTTCAATGCCAAGACCTACAGAAGCTGGAAACCTCTTTCATTGTGCAGGGTCTGTAGCTTTGCCAGTACTTAAATGATGAATATTTTTAGACAGACAATAAAACAGAAGGTAAGCAGAAAAACAGCTAGTCAAACGGCTAGTCAGTAGCAGAATCAGACATAGTTGAACGCAAAAGGGAAGGTCATGGTTTTGGGCTGAAGAGGATACTATTGTAGACGCATGATCTTCCTCCAGTGTCCCTCAGAGTCACCTCTCAGCACAGTACCTCCAAGAGGGTGACTGTTCCTCTCCTTTCTCTCTCCAGCACTTAATCTCCTTTCATTATGAGACAGTTTTCTCGCTTATGCCTCCTAAGGGAAATGCAAGGAGATTTCACCTTCTTATGAGGCCAGTGAGAAGCAGCAGTAAAAGGTGGACAAAACCCTGGTGTGTTGATATCAAAAGAGATGCTGTCCTAACATGGTGCCACTGTGGCAGAAAACACACTGGGCCTCACTGCCTCACAGAATCACAGAATCGCTTGGTTGGA
>NW_010159219.1:0-1529 GCF_000695765.1 Mesitornis unicolor
ATGTCTCTCATATGTAGTCCACTTGGTATTTAAATTTCTACTGAGCAGTTTCCCAAGACATCTATCTTTTTTAATCTTGCCTTGTGAATCCCAATGAACAAAAATCTTCTCATTCTCCATCTCTGGTTGGGTTTCATTCATCTATCACTTGCTGTCAGATGCCTGCCTGATAGACTATATTTGGATTTTTTAATCAATCTCATAGCTAATGAATTTAATGTTAGATCACCAAATAGACTTTTCCAACTCAACCAGTAGGCCCTAAATGTTTCAGCCCTGAAATGTTCCTGCAAATTCTCATCTGGAGTGAATTTAACCCTTGTTGATAGCAGCAAAGCTTTGCTGGCTTGCAACACTTGAGAATCTAATTTTCTTGTAACAACAGTTCTGGTTAAGTAGAAGGCATCTAGCTAGGATTACCTACATTTTGTATAAGACTATCACTGTTTTGGCAAGCAGACAATCCATCAGAATGTATGTTTAAACTCAAAACTCAAAGACAGAAAACTTCCCTGACCATTAACTGGGATGCTTTACTTCTGATCCTTGACTCCTGAACCAACATTAATCTTCTCATGATACAACAGTTTTGGTCTAGCTAGGATTACCTACATTTTGTACACAACGATTACTGTTTTAGCAAGCAGAAAACCTCTCAGAATGTCTGTTTATACTATTGCCCAAACACATAAAACCACCCCGTTCCTGACCAATGATCCTGATCCTGACCTGTGACCATTGACCACAACCCTTGACCCTGATCCATGACCCCTGAGCCAGATCCATATTCTCTTTCCCTGAGTTATAGACACAACATGTGACCTTTTACCTTGACCTCTGAACTCTGACCCAACATCTGACTCCCACCAAACAGCAACTTGACATATGATCCAACCCATGACCATGATCCTAACCTCTGACTCCTGGCCCTTAACCCTAATCCAACACCTGACAACTGACCCCAACCTGTGTCCATTGATTTTTGACCCTGACCTTTGGCCGTGATCTGATAGATATTGGTTGTTGATGATCTGTGACCTCTAATCCTTATCAGTGACATTTGGCCTCTTGTTTCAGTCCATGACCTCAGTCCATGACCTCTGACACCAACTCAATCCATGACCCCTTAACCTTCACCTAGCTTGTAACTTTTGACTTTGAACCAGAGCCATGACCTTTGGCCCTTTGACGTAAACCCCTCACCTTTGATCCTGATATCTTAACTTGACCCCCAGTTTGTGGCATTTGCCCCAACATATAACCATTGAAACCCAGAGACATTTGACCACAACCTGTGACCGCTAACCCTACCAGTACCCTTTAATGTAGACAGTGACCTTGATGCCCAACTGTGACCTTTGACCTGGCTTTCCAACATTATCGTTGACAGACTAATCCATGTCCCTCAACCTCTGCCCTTTGACCTGATCCATGTCCCTTGACATTTGACCCCTGATATTTAATCCAACAACTGACCCCAAGCCCTGACCCTGACCATAAATGCTGTGGTATCAAAAAACTTGACCAAT
>NW_010159220.1:0-863 GCF_000695765.1 Mesitornis unicolor
TGCACAGTGTCCCCTGCTGGTGGTTGTGGGGGGTTCGCAGGGGTTGAAGGCTGTTATCTTCTCTTCGTTACCTCTGTTAACTGTTTCTTCTTGCGTAGACTTAGTTATTTCTTGGCTCTTGCTCAAACCACAGGACCGGTATTATCTTGCTTCTGAGGGAGTGTTTTTCTTTCTGGCGCCTTATGGGTTTTACACAACTATATACTCCGTTCTACTTGTTCTCAATCTGTTCTCCGTACAAGGACAGCTAAAATAGCCCCAGAGGTCCCATCTTCCCCACGACCTCCACACTGTTTTAACACGAATCAGACTGACACATCTCACACCCCCAAAAAGCATGCTGGACAGTGAAAGGAACTCAACAATTTTAGCACTATTGAAGGCACTCTATGAAACGGAAAGATTTGAGCTTTTGAAACGATTGCCAATATGTATGGGAATTAAACATTTGGAGAGAATATAAAAAAAGAAACTCATTTAGAGGGAACTGAATCCCCTGTAGAAAGCATGCTAGTCATAAGAACAGAATATAGTCTGTAACTCATGCTAAGGAAGGGATACATTAATGCATTGATTTTAAGAGTCTCAATCTCACTTTTATTTATATTAAAGCTTTTATTCCTCAAATAGTTAGTCATTACTAGTATTTAACGACTGGTTTGCTAATTGGATATCCCTAGATGGAGCTAAAGGCAGTTAAACCCTAACAAACCGATCATTAACTACAGTACTGATGAAACTCTCTGGATTTATTACTATTATAAACCATAATTAACAGTTTATAACAGCTATATTTTATTTTGTATTTTGCTTGCTCTAAAGAAAACATCCTGGAGTGCAAGACGACCACAGGACTCCGAGAC
>NW_010159221.1:0-4510 GCF_000695765.1 Mesitornis unicolor
GTATATATATTGTATATTAAAACCAATTCATTTTCCATCTCTATCACCATCAACCCAAGCACAAACTCTACATATTATATTCACATATATGTTATACGTTATAATTATATATATTATATACATAAATATTATGTATATGAATACATTGTATATTAAAACCCATTCGTTTTCCATCTGTATCACCATCAACCCAACACAAGCACAAACTCTAAGAGCTGTACTTAAATTTTCCAGGATTCTCAATGTTTATTAAATTGTTTCCGCTTTCAGGAATCCACGCCAGGGGAAATATATTTAGGGCAGATTTTTCCAAAACGATTCTCTTAATTTTCACCGGCAAAATCGAGCTCAAAATTCGGGCAACTCCAACTTCGAGTTTATTTTGAGGTTGGAAGGAGCCAAAGTTGGTCCCCGTAACTGAAATCAGAAGCCATTGCAGAAACAGACCGAGGAACAGGTAAAATTCCTCCCGTAGGGGTATTTCTACAAGGAGAAATCCGCTTTTATCAGGATAATTTCGCTGTGAAAATGCACTCGGAGGAACAGTTTAGGACCCAAACCTTTACTGATGCAGGGAAGAGGATGCAAACTCAGGCTTCACTCTTCAGAGCTTTAAACGAATCAAATAATTAATTAAGAGCGATTACACTTGACAGGAAGCCTAAATTATATTTTATTTCCTAATTAATGTCATCATTCAACTTCATACGCAAAGGGAGAACGGGAAGAGCGCCTCAACTTGAGCATCGCAAGAGCCCCAAACGCTTGGCGGAGTTATCAATGCTTTATTAATTCAAGCTATAAATGCTTTATTAATTCTGGCGTGATCATCCTCTGACACAGAAATCAGCTAAGTCACAACATACTGTGTACAAGTTTGAAATCTTATTTAAAGGCTCGTAGCGAGACATCCTAAATTCGGGTTCAAAACACCTTTCCGCGGGCTAAATGAAGCCAAATAACCCAGCGCTCTGCTCTAGAAATCGGTGGTCCAAGGAAAACCCCTTGCATCACCCTAAAAGTCAAAATTGGGGGTGTCTGAAATAATCACTTGGGAATTTATCCCAAATTCCAGCTGTTTTGAGTATCCTTTATTTCTCACTTTCCAAAAGCACCTGCTACTCCCTCCAGCTCGCGACGCCTCTCTGCGCGCCACAGCCATGAACTAATTTGGATACCAGACACCCAACCGTTATTTCTCATTGCTCCTCCTTTGCGTCTTCGCAGGCAGCTCGCCAATGCTATTTTGACTTCTTCATTGGGATTTCGAGCGTCATGAAGTCCTCAGCCAGCGTGACTTCTTGGCCACCCAGCACCGCCTCTGCCTGTCTCTTCAGCTCGGCGACGTCCGCGTCTCCCTCCCCTCTCAGCGCAGCGGGTTTGTAGCGCTGACTGAAGTGATTCAACACCAGCTTCTTAACTTGACACCGTTTTGCAAACCCCGATGCCATTTTTGGGGTGCTGTGCCCGTGCTCTCTGGCTTTTTCCTCTTGGGTATCGTCCAACGTGGCTTCGTGGATCAGGACATCCGCTTCACGGCAAAGCTTCGCGGCTGCATCTCCAACCGTCCCGGAGCAATCCCCCAAAATGCAGATTTTCCTTCCGGGAATAGGATCTTCTAAGACGTCTGCAGGAGAAATCGTGAGTCCGTTTTCGAGAACGATTGCTGCTCCATTCTTCAGTTTCCCATATAAAGGACCTGGTTGAACTCCTGGGAAAGAAAGAGAACAGAATCCGTAAGTGTTAAGGTGTCAGCTTTCCAAAAAATAAATCACTTTAGGAGAGATACGCTACGTACAGAGCTGTCTCGCTGAAAAAAACATCACCTTAATATAAATAGCAATTGATAGGCCACGTATTTCATATAAATAAAGAGCTTGTAGCGTTAGCAGGAAGTGTGTTTGAGGAAAAGCTACGTTCTTCATATTATAGCCAATAAATGCACTGGCCATGCATTTACGGACAGCCACATTGTGCTTTTTAAACTTCAATATCTGAACCTGTTTGCTCTTCTCAGCACGATATTAATTGGCACCGGTGTTGCACAGCAACTCAGCCCCCTGCCTTGGTATGGAGTGTTAAAATGTCTTTATTATGAACAGGAAAACTGAATTTAAATGCATTACGGGGAGCTACAGCAGCTCTAATTTGCTTGAACCCCTACAAAGGTGGCCATAAAATGATTTCAGCTGCTTGTGAACCCCGATTTGGTGACGTTTGCCGAAAATGGGCATCTCTACTCAGCTTGTAACGCATGCATTTCAAAATTAAGAGGAAAAGTAAAGCAAAGCACTTACCAAGCTCTTTCAGTTTCTGGACATTGAGTTTACCCGCCCGGGGCTTCTCTTCCAGCACAAAACCAAAGGAAGGAATGCGGTGAAAGAGGCGAAACGCTTTCACCACCAACTGCTCATCCTCAAGCAGTAAATAGGACTTTTCCACTGGATCCAGGTGGAGGATTCTCCCTTGAGCTCCTTGCAGAGAAACCTCATCTCTGGCTAAGTCCGAAAACTCCTTAAATTCTTCCGCAGGGCACTGGTCCCGTGTGGGCACCAGTTCATGAACGGTGTAGGGAAAAGAAGTTGGGAGTGGGAGAGCTCCATGCTCCTCCAGATGAAGTCTCGGAGTCCCAGTGGCCCATAAATATCAACTGGGGGTCTGGTTTGGTCAGGGTTGGTTTGGAGGCTGAGGGTGCACAGCAGGCCGGGAAGTCCAAAAAAGTGGTCACCGTGAAGGTGCGTTATGAAAATCTTGGTAATTTTACCTATGGGTTACAACAGGAAAAGAAAGCAGAAAAAAGATGGGAAATAATAGGGTCACAATAACCCCATGCAGCGCTACAGGCTTGGGGCCCAGTGGCTGGAAAGGAGCTGGGGGTGCTGGTGGCAGCAGATGCCCAGGAGGCAGCAATGTGCCCTGGTGGGCAAGAAGGCCAAGGCCATCGTGGGGTGGAGGAGAAGGGGTGGTTGGAGGGCACAGAGGTTCTCCTTCCGCTCTGCTCTGCTCTGCTCAGACCCCATCTGCAAAATTGTGTCCAGTTCTGGTCCCTCAGCTCAAGCAGGACAGGAATTGCTTGAAGAGTCCAGCAGGGCCACAGAGAAGAGGTGCGGATCCAGCAGCCATGGTGAGACAGTGGCCTTGCCATGTTTCCTTATCATACAAGCGCTATCACTTGGAGAAGTGAACACTGCAGGAGCATCTCCTGCTGAGGAGCAACTGAGGGAGCTGGGGCTCTTGAGCTTGGAGCAGAGGAGCCTGAGGGGTGCCCTCATTCCTGGGTCTCCATTTGGAAAGGGCAGTGTCAGGAGGAAGGAGCCAGGCTCTGCTCTGGGCTGGCCAATGCCAGGACAAGGGGCAATGGTCCCAAGCTGGAGCACAGGAGGCTCAAGCTGAAGGTGAGGCCAAAGTTTGTGAGTGTGAGGGTTATGGAGCATGGCCCAGGCTGCCCAGAGAGGTTGTGGAGTGTCCTTGTGTGGAGACCCCCAAAGCCCTGGCCGTGTTCCTGTGGGACTGCTCTGGTGATCCTGCTCTGGCAGGGGTTGCACTGGGGGAGCTTTCCAGGGCCCTTCCCACTCCTCATATTCTGGGATCTGTGATTCTCTGATAAATGAACAGCGTAACAACTCAGAAATAATCACTTTTGGGCCAGAAGCGGGAAGTAAGGAAGGAGGGAAATGAAAATAAAAGCAGCATTTAAGAAAGAAATCCCAAAGTACAAAGTGTTTTTTTCCCATAATAGCAATAAACAAAATGAAGTGCTGGAAAGGGGTTGTGCTTTGATACATTTGATAGAAACTGCGGACTCATGGAAAATACAAAAGGTAATTTGTGTTAGAGATCTTAGTTTAGAATCTAGCACATGAAACGACCATCATTAAAATAAACAGAAGGAAAAGCAGCCAGTTTTGATCTGAGAGGTTTTTAAAAGGGAACAACCTGACGGATCCTGACTGGTTTGTTTCGAACAGATGAAAAATTGCACTTAAAAGATTTGGGCTTTGTTTTGTGTCTGAGTTTGTCTCACCTCAGCTCCCCAGCACTACACTCTCCCTGCTTTCAGTTTAGTAAGAATCAGTAAATTCAGTCAAAATTACTGTGTTCGCTTGGTCATTAAATCCCCCGATCGCTTCCGATTTTGGGGGAGCAGGAGGTTGCTCTTCTGTTTGTAATTGCTTTACAACTTTACATCTCAACATCTTTACAACTCAAAAGTCTGAAGCCTCTTGCAAAAACCCAGTGACTAAAGGGAAGCCTGGTTTCTCCTTTATTTGCCAAAATGCAAGTGACCATAAATCCAACTTTACTTTTGAAAACGAAAGCACAACATTTCTTGATAGGAAGACTCACAGCGGGTATTGTCTAGAGCTGCCATCAGAACTGTGCCAGCTTAAAGCTGTTCTGTGGTCCACATTTTAAACTACCCCACCTAAGAAATTAATGCAGGAAATCTTGGTTCTCGAACGCAATCCTTTACGAAAGGGCAACCCAGGATTACAGCGCAGCAGGTTCA
>NW_010159221.1:4541-12407 GCF_000695765.1 Mesitornis unicolor
ACCACCCATAGGCAGCACCTTCAGACGCTCATGCATGCTTAGGAAGTATTCAAATACCCCCAGCACGAGAACAAAGTATTTTGTTTAGATCTCACGAAACCTCTCCCCTGGCCCTCATCACAACAGCACAAACCTGCTCGGAGGTGGCTCTTCATGAACTGGGTTTGCGTTCCCTCGCCGCAGTCGAAGAGCCAGCACTCCCCTTCCCTCCGAAGGACCAGCGCCGACGCTCCTCTTGTCGGGGAGGGATACGCCGAGCCTGTCCCGAGGAAAGTGATATCCATCGACATCTTAAATCCGCCGGGACGCCACCTGAAAGACAGATTTTGAGCCACTGAATGTATGTAGTTATGCTGGGAGAGAGGCAAATAGTTTTGCTTTAAATGAAGGCATCCTTTGAACCTTAGTGCGAGGCGCAAGTTCACAGAATCCCAGAATCCCAGACCGTCAGGGATTGGAAGGGACCTCCAAAGCTCATCCAGTCCAATCCCCCTGCCGGAGCAGGAACACCCAGATGAGGTTACACAGGAAGGCGTCCAGGCGGGTTTTGAATGTCTGCAGAGAAGGAGACTCCACAACCTCTCTGGGCAGCCTGGGCCAGGGCTCTGGCACCCTCACTGAGAAGAAGTTTCTTCTCCAATTGAAGTGGAACCTCCTGTGTTCCAGCTTGTGTCCGTTACCCCTTATCTTATCATTGTTTGTCACCGAGAAGAGCCTGGCTCCATCCTCATGACACTCACCCTTAGATATTTATAACCATGAATGAGGTCTCCTCTCAATCTCCTCTTCTGCAAACTAAAGAGCCGCAGCTCCCTCAGCCGCTCCTCAGAAGGGAGATGCTCCACTCCCTCCATCATCTTTGTAGCCCTACGCTGGACTCTCTCCAGCAGTTCCTGTCCTTCTTGAACTGAGGGGCCCAGAACTGGACGCAATATTCCAGATGCAGTCTCACCAGGGCAGAGTAGAGGGGCAGGAGAACCTCTCTGGACCTAACTCGACTAAGTGAAGTTCCTCTTCACTTCAAAAAATAACAATAAAACCTTCCTGGTGTAGGATATTGACTACTGATTGTGTCGACTTTCAGACAACACGGTATTTACAAGCAAATTTCCTTCTTATATCAGTGGAAGGTTGCAAAAAACCCAGCCTTAACCATGTTGGAAATGTTCTAAACTCACTGTTCTTTTGTTCATTTAAACTTTGAATTTTCCTCTCTGCACTTCCCTCTAAAAGCCTTTTCGGAATGACTAACACCAAACAGCCCCTGCTGATGTTTAAATGCTGTTACTGGATGTTGGGAGTGGGCATCCCAGCCTTGCAGAGGGGGAAGATTCACTCCCCTCTGATCACCTTCAGAGACTGCAAGAGGCGGGAGGGACCCAATTCACTTCACCCTTGAAAGCGAACCGTGTTTGTCTTCTCATAGGTGTTAAGGGAAAAAAATAAGCACGACCAAAGCTTTTTATAGCCTGAAGGCTGTGTGACAGATTGTGGGATGTGTATTGCAGCAGGAGGATCTATAGCAACGCTGCCATACCTCGTTTAAGTCTGTATCCCTTATCCTGTTGGGATGAGGAGCCTGGCTGTCGGAAAGCCACCTTTGGAGCAGAACTGACGCTGTCTCGCCTCACCGGGTGTGCTTTCTCCAGCCTTATTTTTCCCAAACTCGGTTTCTACCTCATTTGCAGGCGCATTTTCCACCTCATTTCAAACTCCAGGTGCCTCCACAGCTTCGGATACCTTTCAAGCAAAGGAATTAGCATTTTTTTCAGGTTTAGTTGCTTTTAGAGGAGTTGCCACAGCTTTCCTAAGGAAAGCAGTCCTTCCCCTGGTGTGCTAGCAGGCTCCGTCCAAACACACCATGTAATTACCTGACCGGGGGGGGGCTGGATAAGCGTTCATCACACCCCCAAAAGACAGAAATCTTTTGTTTCCTTTTCCTCACTGCAAAAGCAGACTTAAAAACCTCTCAGCTGAACCGGCCCCGGGCCTCACGCCGTCAATTTGTGTCCCCGGTTGGACCGACCTCCTCAAACCCCTCACGGCCGCGCCAGGCCTTGCCCTGCCGCCTCCACCCGCCCTGAGCCGCGGCCCGACAGCGCCTGTGGGGAACGGCCCGGGGGCGGGAACGACAAGGCCGCTCCGCCGAGCCGGGGTTCAGGCAGAACACGCACAGGCCAGGCCCGGCTCCCCGGCCTCCCGTGGCCGCCCTCCCCGCCTACCTCCCCCGGGTAGCGGCGGGCGGAGCCCGCGCTCCGCGGCCCGGCCTCAGCGCTCTCCCGGGCGGTGCTGAGGGCCGGGGAGGAAGGGCGGGAAGAGCAGGCGGGGCCGTGCTGTGCCGCTGGCACCCTCAGGAGTTGTTGTTTTTTTTCTCTTCTTATCTGTTAAAACATGGCTGTAGATCCTTAAAGGACCTCTTTAAAAGCGATTTAGGTAGTTGCGTACCAATTCTGTATAGGTCGAGCGTTATTTTTTTTCAGAATAAAGAAAAGCAAATGTAATTTAGGCAAAGGGAATGCATTTTACTAAGAAAATAGAATACCAGAACACGTATTTCAATAGAGTTACAACATTATAAAGGAGGAAATAAATCAAACCCCAATCGGTTCACATCTAAATACAATTTTAGTTTCAGCTGAGCAATAATCCCCTCCCAGGTAAAGTCAACCCCAGACAGATTGGGCTAAAACTGCACTCACAAGCACTCCAGGAGGCTTATGTTTATTTGTGGAAGGTAAGATATGTTTAAGATCGAAATAAACATAAATTGACTTTTTTTTTTCCTTGACAAACTGGCCATCTTGCTGTGTTTATGTAGTCCTAAAAGTATTTTCATTTCCTCTAGAAAGGAACTACTTAAAGGGTGGATAAGTCAAAGGTAGGAGAGTTCAGGTTCGATCCTGCCCCTGTTTCATCTGCAGGGAATATAAAAACACACCATAATGGTTCCTGCACCTCAAGTCGAATGTCTTATGCGAGCGAGCTTTTTCCATGAGCCGTAGCCATGGTTCACCAGGTACTGGGTTCCCCACGCTCATCCTCACCGGGTGCTGCGATTTGGGAGCGATGGCAGAAAGCAAGAGGCCTGTTTCCTCACCAAGAACATCTGCAGGCTTTCCGATGCCAAGGTAACGTGTATTTCGGGAGTAGGTCAAGGTAGATCCGTACAGAATTAGATGTCCCTTCACAAGCGGCAACCGAATGACGTCGCTCAAATTCAGCTGTCAAGTGGGTGCAATTAGAGCTCTGCTCTAGATTTTCTCCTTGCTCCAGTATTCAATGTAACACCAGCTCCTGCCTGTTACGCACGGCTGTTATGAAACAGGATAGCAGTACACATCATCTTAAAAGGAGGCCAAAAACAACAGTGGTTTTCTTCACCTCAGGAATAGCACTTCTAGCTGAGACAGGAGTCCAAACCGTACTGTTCTTACAGTCCGATCTGAGAGTCTCGTAGATCTTTATCCACATGAGAGAGGTGCTCAAATGCGCACCTCTAAAGCCCAGAGGATCCAAAGCAAACGAAAGATGTCAACTTGGATTTCCTTGGGCCCAGAGTCAGCTGAACTAAAATTCACAGTTGTAGCTGTACAGTGGTGATCCCCGCTCTCCTACAGCAGTCACTAATTAGGGCCGCTAATGAAAAACTAGAAGGTGTATCATTTATCTTAACAGCTACGACCAGAGGAGCGTGACGAGGGGTTACTTTACCCCCTCTTGCAAAACAGCGTGCCGGAATAAAAACAGTACAAGGACACACATCTTTCCACAGGAAACCCCTTAAAAAAAAAAACAATCTGCATGTGAAGTGTCGCTTCGTTTTAGGCTTGGAAAACAAACACAACACCGTGAAACATCACTGCTCACAAACATAACCAAGAGCCTACGCGAGGAGTCACGTTTGGGTTTTAAATCATCATCTTTCACACGTCAACTGTTGGCACACGGGCATACGCTTCAGGAACATACAAACCTCTGCAACATTGTTGCACAAGAACACATATATTGAATTAAAAAAGGCTGTGCTCCCTTAGTTACCTTTCTTCTCCTCTAGGCATTTCTATGCATTGCTGCCAAGAGGCTCAGTCCTGCTCCTGTGGATTTTAAGGAAGCAAATCTTGGACCAGCACTGGGAAAGATTGAGTTACTGACCTCAGTGGGAGTTTCTAATGCTCTCAGAAGCGTTCTGTACATCCAGAAGAAATGACACATTTCGATACCATTCGGAGGGCAAAACTCACCAGGGCTGGATGAAGAGCTACAACGCTCATCCTTTAAGCAATAGTTTTTTATAAAGAACAATATAAGCTTAACTTAATACGTTACAAAACACACCCTGGTGACAACTTTTCCCCTTCCCATACTGCGTAAGAGAATTTTCTGTATTGCTAAATATCGGTAAATGTTTCTGAATAAGCCAGCAAATAGAAAAAGAAGAATCAGGTTAAGTAGGATATGAAAAAGGTTGCTTCCTAAATGGCAAGATTAGCAGTTGTAATTAATTCAGCGATCAATTAGATCTGAAGAATACACAAAGGCATTTAAAAAAAGAATCAGGTGAAGTAGGATATGAGAAAGGTTGCTTCCTAAAAGGCAAGATTAGCAGTTGTAATTAATTCAGTGATCAATTAGATCTGAAGAATACACAAAGGCAAAGATGAACCTGTGTATTTTATAGAGGAAAAAAAAAAAACCAAGCCTGAAAAAGATGAAATACAATTAAAACTTTGTGAGCTGATAACGTGACTTGTTGCTAATGAAAAGCAATGGCTGTCCATTAAATAAAAACAGGCACCTTCCCTCCACTTGACAGCAGTGAATTTCCTACGTATTTCAAAAGCCCGAAGCCCTTGCCTGAAAAATAAATCATCAGACTGAACAGATGGATGCAGATCTTTATTTTATAAGACAGAATTATATTTATGGACCCATTGCCCTGCCTCTACGATCGTTCCCAACCAGGACAATGGGGTATTTTTGTTACTCCTCTGCCTGATTTGAACTCCACCTCCACGCTGCAACGGGCTTCAGCTAGAGCTGGCTTTTCAGAAGCTCAAAACGATCCGTACACTCAATAAATTATTTCTCAGTAAGATCACAAATTTAAATACAATAAAAACCAGGCGTAGCAAAAATAGATGGGGGGAAAAAAAAGAAAAAGCACTCTTTGTAAAAACATCCTACGTGTGTGCTGGTCTGTTTTGTACATATACTTACACAGACAAGTTGCAAACCACGTGCGTCGCTCAGCGTAGCGTTTCGAGCCCCACCAAGACAGCGTTTTACCACAGTTTGGATACGTAGTCTTTCCCCCCACGCCGCTATTTCCTGTGTTTATATAATAATCAGTCTTCTTTCCTCAGGTAGGTAAAGCCTTTCCGAAATGTACTGCTCTTTTTATCTGACATACAATTTTACTATCAGATATTAGGCAGTAAGCCACAGAGACCATGTCTAAGCGGGTACAGAGATTCTTTTCCTTCTTTTATTTTGGGCTTTTTCTGTGGAAACGGCATTTTCTGACATAAATGAGGAGACGAGAGAGGTGCTTGCCATGGGTAAATCTTGAGCAAGCTTTACTGCATCTTTTTGGATTCTGGCTTTGCCAGTATAGCCCTTTTACATCTATTTTTTTGTCCTTTTCTTGCCTTGATGCAGCAAACTCTGGAGCAGCACGTAATACTTCATTATTCCTGTTCCTGACGCCGTATTGTTCTGGTTACAGAGAGCAGATTTAGGGAAATCACAGACCGTAACCATCGCTGCGTGTCCTAACACCAAATAACGGAGGGTGCTTGATATGATACCAAATGAAAAAGGAATCCTGGTACCTGTATCAAATGCGCAGTGCTATTCGTCGCAAGGAAAAAATAACTTGCAACTCTTGTTTTCACACAGAAAACTTGACAAATTAAGCCTGGAAACGGAGCGAG
The DNA here is from genome assembly GCF_000695765.1 of Mesitornis unicolor. Lineage (NCBI taxonomy): Eukaryota > Metazoa > Chordata > Aves > Mesitornithiformes > Mesitornithidae > Mesitornis > Mesitornis unicolor. The sequence continues at coordinate 10,475 of NW_010159221.1, forward strand.
GAAGGTGAAGCTATCGACTTTGAGCTTCTAAGCATTAGATCTTGAGCCCTGTATTTAAACAGAACTGGATATGCTGGACTGAGACCACAAGAAAGACTCAAACTTCCTTCAATGTGCGTGCCAGGAGCTGCCCGTAACATTTTCTGCTCATTCTGTTCTGGTTTCAGCTTCGTCAGCTGCCTGGGGTAGGGGGAGAGATTTGTTCGAAATGGCAAATGAGTCCACTTGAAGAGTTTTGGAGGCGGCGATGTCACGAAAACATCACCCGCACGGCTTTTTGTGAGAACAAGGGTACACAAGGGAGAAAATTCAGCTTCGAAGAAACAGGACCTTGAAAAAAAATGAACAAATAAACCCAAAAAATCCTTTGGTTCATCACCTTGGAGTCTACGGCGGAAAATCTTGTCAAAGCCTCTCAGAGATTTCCTTGGATTACTTCAGATCCTTCCTTGACGTGAGAGAAATCATTATGCAACAGCGTCGCTTTGGTTTTTAATGCTATTAAGGGATTAATGTTCTTTTCAGGCTTTCCAAGGATCATTTTATGCATTCTTTTCCCCTGATAACAGATTTCACACGACGACGGAAACACCCAACGCAAACGCTGCTCCTCAAAGCGCAAAGAAACGGAGAAGCCAATGCCACAAGAAGTCCGGACACGGGAGTCTTTAAACACCAGACAATACAGAAAGCCCATTAAATCATTAAAATTACCTTAAGCTGTTGTTAGACAAACGCTCTCTTTGTGATGTCACAGCGTGACAATTAGAAGACTGATTATTAAAAGCAGAAAGAAATCGTTCCAGAAATCAGCAGCGACGAGAGAGCTGCGGTTCATCATCGAACGCACGCAGCTAAAAGATCCTTAATGGAATTCTTCAGCGTGGCGTGGGCTCTACCCTAGAAATGCAATGTCATTATTTAAAGCCATTTTGGAGAGCGCTCTCTCATTCCTGTGACGGACGTCATCATCCATCCAGTTTCCTTGGGAGAGCGGGGAGAAATCTACGTCAAGTTTTCTCTCATTCCTGTGACGGATGTCATCATCCATCCAGTTTACTTGGGAGAGCGGGGAGAAATCTACGTCAAGTGGAAAAAACGGGGTACGGGGGGCGACACAAAAAAAAAAAGGCAACAAAATGAGCGAAAATAAATTACAGGACTCAAAGATCATGATTGAAATTGGTCTGGAAAAGGGATCCCTGCAGAGTAGAAGATACTGCCTGAGGTGTTCATCAGTGAACCTTCGATTCAGGCCAGTCGTAGACATCTGGCATGAAGGATTCGTACTCGTAGCTCCAAACCTTGGATCGAATGTAACGGTTCTTGTCCGCCGGTTCGGGGTAGTGGAAAGCCATGTTGTTGGCGTACAAAAACTCCATCACCTGAAAGGTTAAATTGTGCCTTTTAATGCGGCCGCATCATTTTGGCGAGTTTAGGACTCGCAAACCGGATACAAACAACAAAGTCTTCTTCCAGTTCCTGAATGCTTCACCGGGGATCCAGAAACTTCATCAGAGCAGCGTAAATTTACGCTGCCCAAATGAAGCGTCCAATAAACCCACGATTTTTATAAGTGCCTCTTATTAAAGGCACAAAAAACTGGGTATTTTGCGTCCTGTGCAAATTCAGGAGCTTAATATACAAATAAACCGCTGCTTCGCACTCACCTTGACAGCAATATAAATAGAAACTTCCCTGATATTAGACAGCGGAGGATAAAGTCTTCCTTGTGCAAGTTCTTCATCTGTCAACTGCTCTGTCAAAGCCTGAGTTAGAAAAAACAAATATTTCCTATTTATCGCATCCGAAACGGGATTGACAACATGCTAAAATACCTCAAAAGCAAGTTGCAGTGTTCTTACTACTGGTGTGCTCCCAAAGCTTCTGGATGAGGGGATGGAGTGCTCCCTCAGACAGTTTGCAGATGACA
>NW_010159222.1:0-4978 GCF_000695765.1 Mesitornis unicolor
TAATCCGTCCAGTTCATCAGTGTAGTTCCGATTTCATCCTGTCCCACTTTTTAGGTCGGAATTGGGGTGATATTTGTACTCAAACTTTTACATTACATCACCAGGCATACATGCAGGTGGGGACGACTATAAACAATCTTATTGTTTATGTTAATGCCACAAAGTCCATTAATTCACATCTGCATGGGTAGAAGTAATGGCTCCTTTGTTTGTGGTGGGAAGAAATGGGGGACTGGGACCATGAGGCCTCCACCTCATCTCACACTCCTCCAGGCATCCAGTTAACACTAGATATGGATCTAGTGATGGCTGCCACCTCGCCCAGTGCTTGCTACCTCCCCAGTGTTTTCCAGGCATGCAGCTACGTGGCTTGGACTTTGTGACTTCTTTTTCTTCTCTCTCTCTACAGGTGTATCAGAAGGGGGGTGGTTAGTAGGTCAAGATTGGTTCTCCTTCCCCTCTACTCTACCTTTGTGAGACCACATTTGGAATATTGTGTTCAGTTCTGGGCCCCTCAGTTCAAGAAGGACAGGGAATTGCTTGAAAGAGTCCAGCGCAGAGCCACCAAGATGATTGAGGGAGTGGAGCATCTCCCTCGTGAGGAGCGGCTGAGGGAGCTGGTTCTCTTTAGTATGGAGAAGAGGAGACTGAGGAGTGACCTCATTAATGTTTATAAATTTGTAAAGGGCGAATGTCAGGAGGAAGGAGTCAGGCTCTTCTCAGTGACAGCCAATGACAGGACAAGGGGGAATGGGAGCAAGCTGGAGCATAGGAGGTTCAATCCGAATATGAGGAATAACTTTTTTATTGTGAGGCTTACAGAGCACTGGAACAGGCTGCCCAGAGATATTGTGGAGTCTCCTTCCAGTCCTTCCGCCTGGGCGTGTTCCTCTGCAACCTAGTCTGGGTGATCCTGCTCTTGCAGGGGGGTTCGACTGGATGATCTTTTGAGGTCCCTTCCAATTCCTAGTATTCTGTGAAATGTGGGCATGGTTGCTTCCAGCAATTTACATTTATTTGCGTAAGTATCTAACATATTTAGAGAAGCAGTCTACCTCTGATATGAACCACTGCAACACATTATATCGTTTCAGCAAGGACATTCCTGAGTGTGTAACTGAAGGTTCCTTCTTCCCTGTACTATGCCCCTCTGTAACATATATCAACTTGCAAGTCTCTATGCAATTATGTCATATGGCTAATGCTGTTTTAAATGCAGTTTCTGGCATTTCATACAATGAAATGAAAGTGTCATTACACAAACAATTTGCGAGGGTATTGTCCCTAGAGCTCAAAACCTTGAAGTAATCAAATCAAATAGCAAACTTCAAACAACAATAAATGTGTATAGAAGTTTGACAAGGAGGCAGTCAGATGCAAATAAAATCAAGCAGAGTAGCACATTGCTAGTGAAACATTGTAAGCTGGAGTGTAAGTTGCTTTCCTCGAGGGAACCATTGTAATGCTGACATATAAAACAGAGAAAGAAAAAGAATAGGAACAACAATTAATGGAATGCGGTCTATACTTGGCGTCTGAGTTTTGATCAACTCGAAAGGCAATTACTTACTGTTGAGTATGTGAAATTTCCTACAGTATTGCTTTGGAATGTTCCCACAAGTGCTATTCTGAACTATGCTGCCCAGGAGTGTTTCATTGATCCATTTGTCTCATGGACATGTAGTATATTTGGTCTCATTTGCACAAGCTTCTCAGTTTCATGGTGGACTTTCTGGTTGCTCACACTAGCCTACTGGATCTAGGTCTCTCTTGGGTAGGTGCTCAAACTACTAGAGGAACAATGCTTTTTCCATTCTAGGATGAATTATTTACTAACAGAGAATGTGTTGGATCTAACAGAAGAGTTTCTGATTACGGCTCAGTTCTGCAGTTATTGACTGAAGATGTGAGACCATATTGAAATAGCTGTTTCTTAATCACCTTGATAGCACTCTTTCTTAGGCATGAACCCCACCTCCTGCCAACCACACAAAAACCCAAAATCCCATGTATCTCAACAGAGTTTCTTTTTCCTCAAATAGGTTTGCATGAGACATCTTCATTACCAAGCTGATAGAAAGATAGACATCCTAATGGAAAGGAGGGGAAAAGGAAATTCTTTTTTCAATTTTAAAGATGAGTTTTATTTCCCATTTAATTTTGGACAGAGAACAGACAATCAAGGATTATTAGACGCTAAGGTCTGGAACACTCTCTTGACCTGTGGAAACCTGAGTTGAAGACTTTTCTTTATTACTAGTTTTGGTTGGAGCTTTTATGCACTTGCAAATTCTTAAACATCCAATGTGAATTTGACAGAGAGAACTACTAAAGGACTTTTGGACGTTTTGCAGAATGATGTAAAGTGGATGTAACAACATTTTTTTCTGTTTAAGTATCAAAATAAAGAAGAGCAGCAGAAATATGAGCTGTAAGAATGATAGCCATCTTTGTCATGAGTTTGAAGTTTACTCATGTGGAAGGGTTAAACAGGCAAGAAGGGTGGCTCAGTACCTATACAATAATGCTGAGTTACCATAGATTTAATAGGCTAGCCATATGGTTCATTCTGCTGATATTTTTGGTGGCTTTCATGTGTGGTTATGGTGTGGCCTAGAAAAATAGGTTGGTCTTCACAGATTTGTTTTGTAAACAGAAAGACATAATAAACAGTGTTTAACCTCTTTTCTGTTTCATCTTTCTCTGCCTGTTATGACTTTCTCTAATGAGATGATCAGTAGCTGAGGATCTAAGCTTGGTTCAGCCAGACACAAAAAGTTGGCCATTTTTTATAATTTCTGAATTATAATGCTCCAAATACCTGTCCTTTCTGCCACTCCTCCTTCTCAGTGACTCTGCATGGCTGCTATGTGCTTTCTGCCAACAGCTTCTTTTCAGGTTAGAGCTGGCTATAGTTCAGTAAATTATGTATCACATACCTAAGTGCATACGTAAACGTAAAGACAGAATGCAAAGCTGTCCATGCCCCATGTCAGGATGTTATCATACCATTAGACCTCTGAGGAACCAGAGATGTAGGTTGTCCATGATGAGTTGTTAAGAGATCCTGTCATCTGTGAGCACTGGATTCTTCCTAGAAAAACTTAAAATATGCAAATGTTTGGAAAATGTCTTGAAAAATAAACTTGAATACTTGAACTCACGTTATGGGACAGCTCTAGGAAAGGGCTTTACTTCCACAGAAGCTTGCTTAGTACCAAAAACTGAGGTCAGATTTTCTGAAGTACAGCACAACATCCAAAGCATAAAACCACAGTTTTAGATATATGAAAAAAGAAGTAAGGAAAGGATAAAAATGGATAGATTTCTGTTCAGACTTAATCCAAGCAGGAATATATTATTGAAGTATAATTGATTATTGATTAATGAATATTTTACTTCCTATATATCTTCCCACTACTTACTATTGAAACCTTTGAACTTAGTCCCTCAAATCTATCAAGCAGGAGTTTACCAAGTAATTTAGAGCCTTTTGCCCTTTAGGTGTTGAGTCTTTCTCTATGATACATCTTTAGCTCTGCAAATGTACTGCATGAAAGAAATTCATCTTTTGACCATTTCTTTCCAGTTAATGACGTATCAGGCAGAAACACTCCCCTTGCAGTAAAATCTGAATGACTTTTTAAAAATAAAGTTGTAGAGAGTTACATAAGAACCTGAACTGCATTAAAGGAATCATAAAACTGCTGAGCCATAAAACTAATAAATAATGTGAACCTGAGGACCGATTATTAGAAAAGAACTATAACTGTGTTAAACATACTTAATGAAGTACACTGCATAAAAATCAACTTCTTCATAAAAGGCAATCCAGTGTTATCAATGCTGTGATTTAAATTCTTCAGACATGTTTGTTTCCCTTAAGAATGCTTTTCCTATTCATTCTGAAAAATGAAGTAGCAGTTTTTCAGAAAAAAGAAAAAGAAGAAAAATATAGAAGGGAAGAGTTGTCCTAAGTGGTAATCTGTGCTGAGATCTGTTAAGTGCTTCTAGCTGCTAAATATTGTACAGATTTTGTCTTGGTGTTCAAAAAGTCCAAGTCATGCTGAGTTTAGTTCTTGGATGATAACAAGTCTGGGAAAGAAAATAAACTCATTTTTCTTTGTTCTGTGAGTCTGCACAAACATTTTCCTATAAGAATGAGAAATTTTCATCTTCTTTCATCAAGAATCTGTGGATTCAGTCTTTCCTTTATGTAAGACCTAGGACATAGGTTTTTATGAATGAAGTAAGCCATTTCAGAGGTTCCCTTTAGTTTAGAGGACAGATTAGTGTTGTGTAGCAGGGAAAGAAGAAGTTATTATTTCAGTAACAGAATACCTCTGTCTCCTTTTTTTTTCTTTAGTCCATACAATTTTTTTCAGCTCCAGGTCAGACACGAATTAGAACCCACCCCTTTCCTGTTTTCATATTTTCTCTATATATTCAGAAAGCCTTCTAGAATTCCTTTCCTTGGATATTCTTTCATTAAACTAATAATGTCCATTGTATTCCTTTTTCTCTTCAAGAATTCTGATTGAACACTTTTAATCAGCTGCTAAACCAGCTCCTTTTTGTGCTTGGAAAATTGGTGTCTAGGTTCATCAGATTTGATAAATATGAGAACTTTCCTAGAACTTGTCTTCTCCACCTAGGATTTTACTTAATTGTGAATTATTCCTTTTTTTAATTTGTTTGTTTGTGTGTGTTACTTTCACCTGAAACATTCCTGTGTGCCCTGCTGTTAGCAGCCGGGATGTTCTTGTACTATAGGAAAACAAACTTCTAACTTTCTTTGATTAGCACACAGCTACATCACTGCCTTCACCTTTTCATCTCAGATGCTTAGACGTTTGTCCTCCAGCATCTGTGATACCAGTATTCCTTAAGGTAATGATGGGTATGGTAAGCACATAGCACCCAAATAGTTCTTGATCTTCTGAAAATTAACCATTTGTCTTATGGAAAAGTTAGTTCC
>NW_010159222.1:4996-23803 GCF_000695765.1 Mesitornis unicolor
TGTTTCAGGTAACTTGGTCTAACCCCAGCACCATGAATAGTAGAAGCTGAAGAAATAAAAGCATATTTTATAACCAGTATTCCTGCTAATATGTCTGACTTAGGCATATTACTGGATTTTAAATGTTAAATTATTGTAATTTTTTTGGTTATGAACAAAGGCTGACACTTGCAAGTCCAGAATATTGCTAAAAAGACAATATTAGAAGAGTACTAGAGCTGATTTGGAAATTCTCTGTGTAGCTGCTGGCTAACAAGGTATCTCACATTGCTCACTTTCTGCAAAGGTAGCACAGTTGTATGATCTGCTTATCATGTAGTAAGCGGTTAGTATATTAAATTTCAGAAAGAGAGTTTTTTCACTGTTATGACTGTCTTTCAGTCAATATGTGATTGTTTCACACAGCAATGTCTTTTAGTTTTACTTCAAAAAACATTTTTCCAAACCTACATAAAGATTATCTGTACATTGTGGAAGGCAGACAAAATGAATTACAACATACAATTCGACTCCCAAAGGAGCTGATGTTCTTCAAAGTGAGTCTGAATGCTGGTCTTCTGTTCAGTTTAGGAAAAAAAAATGTTCTTCTTTGGATTCAGAGTCTGTATTTGAACTTATATTGCCGATTTAAGTAAGAAATCTCTGGCAAACCAATTCCTGGCAAACAAGTAAAAAATCATTGAGTTTTGCATACATTTCTTCACAGAACCACATACAGAATCACAGAATCACAGAATATTAGGAGTTGGAAGGGACTTCAAAAGATCATCCAGTCCAAACTCCCCTGCCAGAGCAAGATCACCTAGACCAGGTCACACAGGAACACATCCAGGTGGATTTTGAATGTCTCCAGAGAAGGAGACTCCACAAACTCTCTGGGCAGCCTGTTCCTGTGCTCTGTCACCATCACGTTTTTTCTTATGTTCAGATTGAACCTTCTATGCTCCAATTTGCTCTCATTCCCCCTTGTCCTGTCATTGGCTGTCACTGAGAAGAGCCTGGCTCCTTCCTCCTGACACTCGCCCTTTACAAATTTATAAACATTAATGAGGTCGCCCCTCAGTCTCCTCTTTTCCAAGCTAAAGAGACCCAGCTCCCTCAGCTGTTCCTCATAAGGGAGATGCTCCACTCCCTCAATCATCTCTGTGGCCCTCTGCTGGACTCTTTCAAGCAGTTCCCTGTCCTTCTTGAACTGAGGGGCCCAGAACTAAACACAATATTCCAGATGTGGTCTCACCAAGATAGAGTAGAGGGAGAGGAGAACCTCTCTCGAGACATTGGTCTTCTTGGCCACAAGGGCACATTGCTGGCTCATGGTCATCCTGTTGTCCACCAGGAACCCCAGGTTCTTTTCAGCTGTGCTAGTCCCCAGCAGGTCAGTCCCCAGCCTATACCGGTACATGGGGTTGTTCTTTCCCAGATGCAAGACCCTACACTTTCCCTTGTTGAGTTTCATTAAATTTCTCCCCACTGAACTCTCCAGCCTGTCCAGGTCTCCTGAATGGCAGCACAGCCTTCTGGATTTTCAGCCACTCCTCCCAGTTTGGTGTCGTCAGCAAACTTGCTGACAGTGCACTCTGTTCCCTTGTCCAGGTCGTTGATGAATATATTGAATAGTACTGGTCCCAGTACAGACCCCTGGGCAACCCCACTAGATACAGGCCTCCAACTGGACTCTGTCCCACTGGCCACAACTCTCTGACTTCTTTCCTTCAATCAGTTCACAATCCATCTCACTACCCAATCGTCTAGACCACACTCTCTCAGTTTAGCTGCGAGGATGCTATGGAAGATGATGTCAAATGTTTTACTGAAATCAAGACAGACCACATCCACTGCCTTACCATCATCTATACACCTGGTTATATACTCATAAAAGGCTATCACGTTGGTCATTCTTAGAGTCATTGGCCACAGAATGGGAAAGAGAAATCTTATTCATGTTCTTCCTTCTTACAGGTGTGGTCTTAAGCTAGTAAGAGAACATCTAGACTGCAAGCTTTACTCCCACGTAACAAAATTATTTGCATAGGAGGTAGAATACCTTCAACAAAAATTAATCTTATCTGAAACACCAAAAAATGCATTTGCAGAATATCCATGCTCTTGAGATCAGTGGATTTAAAAATGCAGGTTTTGAAACCTGATCACCAACACTTCAGTGACCACCTTAGTCTCTGGACTTCAGATTGTAGGAGGAGGGAAAATAAAATCTGTTATACTCAAAACAAGAACTCAAAATATCATGATGGCTGCACTGAAAACTAACATCTGTTTTGGGAAGAACAAAATAATTCAATTGGTATTGAATAGTTCTTTGCTGAACTTCTAAGTTAGATGTGTGTGGAGTTCATTTGACATGCAGCTTTTTCTGACTCTTTGTCTATTTGGTCATTTGTGTTTATTTTGTCCTGCCGCTGAACCAAGAAAGTAATTATTTGCACGTCACTAGTCCATTATACTTCTCAGAACATTGCAATCCTCAACCAAAATGAGGAGGTTTCCCTCTGCAGGGACAGATACGAGAATTATTTCTACTTTTCTCAAGAAGATAATCTATCTACTGAAGCCTCAGAGGAGATCAGTCACCTCAAGGCACTGACTGTAGAGGAATTTCTCTCCCTTCACCACTGGAGCATCTTTGGCTCTCTAATGAACATGAATGAAAGCAGTGGTATCTGTTGTGCACTGGAGTTGGCTTCTCAGTGAAGGTCTTCCATCTGCAGACACTTTCATGTTATACAAGTGCTGCACATCCCTGACTACAAAATCTCTCTTTGTACTTTTCTTAGGCTTGATTGAAAATCTCTATGAACTTTGTTCATGTGATGTTTGGTCCTGCACAAATCATATTAAACTTTAAATTTTGCTTTTACATTTTTTGAAACTTTATGATATGAAAGCTGCTGATAACGTAATTGTTTGCCTGTGGAGCTCTGCTAGACTAGAAAGATAATATACTTGTCGTAGCTTTCAGTGCTTACATTTGTAACAATTTCTTGAGATTTACTATTACACAAATGTAGTTTTGGGATCAGACCAGATCCCATTTAACACCAAATCAGTCCTTGAAGGAACTAAAGCTCAGGTTGTTCCCTTGCCCTGGGACCCGTTCCCCTAGCTGTCTCCCAGGAGGATGTCAATCTCCTGACAGCTGCTTAGCTAGGGCTCATGTAGCAATAGGACAAGGGGTAATGGTTTTAAACTAGAAAAGGGTAGGTTTAGGTTGGATATTAGGAAAAAGTTCTTCACCAGGAGCGTGGAAGATCACTGGAACAAGCTGCCCAGAGCGGTGGTGGAGGCCCCATCCTTGGAGATATTCAGGGTCAGGCTCGGTGGGTCTATGAGCAACCTGATACGGTAACAATGTCCCTGCTCACTGCAGGGGGGTTGGACTGGATGAGCTTTAAAGGTCCCTTCCAACCCAACACACTCTGTGATTCTATGATTGTAAGCATTTTTTGTCTTCCAAGTTTAAAAAACTTTTCACTACAAATATGTCTGAAAAAAACGTACATTAGAACATAAAAATTATGCCAAAATATGCTGACAATAGCTTCTATTTTTTTCCTCCTTTTATTCCAGGAGTTAAATTAAAAGAAATACACAGAAGCACAAGATACTCATCTTTCTCTTTTTTTTTTTTTCCTAAAATGATATATAGGGACATTATATATGGTTGAAATACATCCCAATATGGGATGAAATAATTAAAGTATTTGTGTTCACTAGAAAAATGTGTTCATTTTACCGTCTGCTTGGAATAAAAGCATGTAGATGCATTTTGCATGTTTGGGCTAGCTCACAGGAGTACAATCCCTCTAGACACAGCCTGTTTGACTAAGAACCTATTTTCCTGTCTTTCTGAGAGGTATCTGGTTGCAGTGTGCTGGAGTACCTGCTTGATATCCTATCAGAGAATCAGAAACAGTACATGCTATAACAGTAGATGGTCCAGACGTGACTTGAAACATCAGCTGGTGGCATCACTACCTTACTTGCTGATTCAATACTTTATGCTCTTGCTTTCAAATCCTTAAACGCTTGTTGTTTGACTGCTTGAACTTCTTTCTCTTGCTTTAACAATAAGAAAAATCAATAAATATTTTTTCCATCTTAATGTATTTGGCTCAGTTTCATTTTAATTGACATACATTACATTTAAATTTGCAGCTCTTTGGTTGTTTGGCATATTATCCTGGGCTATTTAAATGCTCTCAAAGTCTGTTTATTGACCAAGCAAAAATATATGAAGATTTCAGTCTTACACGCGATACATGAATCTCTAGAGCTACAAAATGCTACACTCCTGATTGCTGTACCTGAAACCATCAAGATGCAGACAGAAGGATTTCTTCCAGCTGAAATGCTGGAGATGCTGCTCACTTCTTCAGTTTTCCACAGATATTCTTTGTGATCCTGTGTAATATTTTTGTGCTATAGTAGCAGCACTGGCCTTTTGCTGAAGCACCAGTGTTCTGTCATTTTGGAATAAGGTACAGACAGGCACAGGACTAAAACTGTCACACCATCTCCTGACCATGCTTCTTAGATCTGCCAAAATCACTGTTCTCCCTGAACAATGAGCTTGAGGAAATGTGCCAGGGACCTGCAAGGCCCAAGGCACTTCAAGCATAAGAAATCCTTATCATCTATTACCATTTAGGCCACAGTGCATCTCTTTCAGAGAGAAACACCATTTGTTGCCTGAGTAGCTCTAGTGAGGACTACATTTCACGGTGAAATGTTCCAGTGAGGGCTGTGGCAAAAGAACAAAACTGGGATTAGGGGAAGACATTTCAGTAAAAACTACATCTCATTTTGACTATTGTCACTTGGCTGAAGTAGTTCAGATATGATTTTGGAATATTACTCTTGGGCTTTAAATGGCATGGACTTTGTGCCCTACATTATTTCGTGCTTTGTCTATTATTGGCTGGACTTCAGAAATGAATTTTAAATGAAGGAACTAATGGGTGCAACCTGTTGATACCAGATTGGAAGACTTGCTTCAAAAAGACCATGGACACCCACTGAATTTTGTTTTGTTAAACTATAGGTCAGACTTCAAAACACTTCAGCTACTGAGCTAACCTGTGAGTAGTTCAATGTAATCCAGATGTGGTCTTTATCTTAGAGAACTTTGAAAATACATGATGAGCACTTGAAAAGTACTGTCCTGTCAGCTCTTTGGAAAAATCTGTTATTTACAAATTAAAAATTATAATTAGAAAAAAAAAATTGCTCAGAAACTCAAAGTACCCCCAAATACCCAAAGTACCCAAACCAATGCCCTTAATCACTGTATTAGTTAGCCAAAGGAAAAGAGAGAGAAAATGAGGTAGCCTCAACTCACAGACTGTATATGATGCCTCCATTGTCTCGTATAGACAATATGAATGTAGCAATCTTGTCTCTCTCCCCAGTTTATTTATTTATGTAGATAGATAAATATCATTATTACGATATTTTCTCTATCCCTCCAGTTTATATATTTGTATGAAATAAAAGTAGTCCTTTTTGAACAGAGTTTCAAAATCATCTATTAGTAAAGAAAAGGTGAACCAAGAACTCCTTGAGCTTATAAAAAATATATATTCTGGATATATCCATACGATGTACAGATCTGAGAAATAGCAGGTTAGATTTCCTATTTCATGTTTATTGGTCTCTTCCTGCAGACATGAAACATGCAGCATTCAACTATCTTGAAATAATTCATCTGCATTATACCAGCAGCTTAAATCAAAACTGTTTTTCTCATTGGTGAAATCAGTGAGGGTGCCAAGACACCACTGATCTTTAAAAAATCACCCCTGTCTGTTGCCTGCATTTACAAGATGATCTCACTGTCTTAAGAATGACATGAAAACAGCGTGTTTTACTGTGAGGGGCTTTCTTTTAGGAGGGGAGTGAGAAAGAACAAAACTAAGGCAGAGGGAAGGATGTTGGAGAATGTCACAAAGTATAAAATGGCCAAAACCAGGTGGATCTGTCTCAGGCAAAATAGACTCTGCAAGTATAATTTAACTTATTTTCAGTTAACATAAATATTTAATTACTGATTTAGACATTAAGGATCACACAGAATTACAGCATAGTAGGGGTTGGAAGAGACCTCGAAAGCTCATCCAGCCCAACCCCTGCCTGACCTAGACTAGGTCACACAGGAATGTGTCCAGGCAGGTTTTGAATGTCTCCAGAGAAGGAGACTCCACAGCCTCTCTGGGCAGCCTGGTCCAGTGCTCTGTCACCCTTACAGTAAAAAAGTTTTTCCTTATGTTCAGGTTGAACTTCTTATGTTCCAGTTTGTGACCATTGCCCCTTGTCCTGTCACTGGGCACAACAGAGAAAAGTCTGGTCCCATCCTCCTGACATTCACCCTTTAGATATTTATGAGCATTAATGGGATTCCCTCTCAGTATTCTCTTCTCCAGGCTAAGTAGATCCAGCTCTCTCAGCTTTTCCTCGTGTCAGAGATACTCCAGTCCCTTCATCATCTCAGTGGCTTAAGAAAGCAAAGACAAACATTTAAACACTGCCTTTCCCTTCCCCAGGCTCAGTTTCATCCCAGATATCCTCATCCCCCATGCCTGGTCCCCACTCCCATCATCTTCCCTGTAGGTTACACTCACTAATATAAAGACCAAAAAAGGGAAAGTCCTTGCTTAGGTAGTCTGATGTTTTGTTGTAAGACTTTATTTAAGGATGAAAAAATAAGGAAAAATACAATAATTTTGTAAGACTATTTGAAAGAGCTAGTTAAAAATGGTTGAACCATGGAGATGCATGGGCCTGGCCCGGCACAGCGTGAGTTAAATGCCTCAAAGCAGGTGATTCTCAAGGAGCAACCCCCCAGTGGTAGGAATGGCCATGCTAGAGAGCATGTCCAGGTCTACCCAGGCAAGGGGGGGGGCATGTCCTGCTGAGTGCCCTATCATCTGGTACAGGCAAGGGGCATAAGGGAAGAGTTTAAATAGCCCCACTTAAGCCTGAGGTGGTGTGTTCACCCACCATCTTCTAACCTGGACCAGACAAAGAAACTGCTTGTCCAGCCACCATCTTAACACCAGAGGCCTTGGAAGTGGTGACTATCCTTCACCTTTTCTACTTCTCTGATAACTATTTCTTTCTTCTCTCTCCTTTTTCTCATTTTTCTTGTTCTCTTTTCCTTTTTCTAACACGTGCGGCTGCAGCGGGCTGTAGCTGGCAGTTTTGGTTTTGAGTTCTGATTTTTATTAAGACAGCATTAAGCTAAGTTTTCTCGGTTCTGCTAGTCAATTTGTTATAGTGTTGCTAAGTTACACTGTGTTCCAGTAACTTTGGGGTCATTTCGGTTTCTTGTCGGTATTCTGTTGCTCACGGGTTGTTGAAAGGTTTGAACCCAGTGTTTTTCAAGGCATGTATCTTATCTAATAAAAATATTGCTTACACCCTTCTCCTGAGTGATTTGTATCGCTCTGTCGCTATGCCGGGATAAAAGAGCTCACTTTTTAAAGCGGGCTGTGACAGAAGATAAGTTTTTTTTCCTCTGGTCTGAAATCAGTACAATATTCAGACAAAGTTCAAACTTGAAGTCACTGGCATTCTGGATAGCTTAATTTCCTTCAATATGTTCAACTCGTGTACATCAATAACTTGAACTTTAAACAGTTATTCCAAACCCCTATTTAGACTGAAGCTTGCTGCTTTTTGTTTTGTAATTGATAGTTTGTATTGTAGAGAGTTTGTGTATTTTGTACAACTCAGTTATTTTCTCTGTTATGGCAATACCTCTCTTTATGAGAACTGCTTCTTTTGAAAGCTTTGTTTTTATGTTAGATGCTATGTGTTTCACTGGAAGTCCAGCATATACAAGCATACATCCATCTGGATATGTGTCATGTCAGGGTTGCTGCTAACACAATGACTTTAAACCTGCCTTGTGGAATATTGATTTCCGAAGAGATCTTCTCTCAAACCGTCTGAAAATTGAATAGTTTACACCAATAACATGGCTTTAATATTATCTTATCTATAATCTTAACATAAAAATACCTTGTTTGCACAGTCTTATTAACCTGTTTACAACGAAACATTATCCTTTAGAACTGAAATCACCACTAAGTGCAGTAGAAGTATTATTACTCACTCGATGCCTCTTCAGGGAAAGCATAAAATATCTCCATTACAAAATATATTAGTTCCACTGTACTTATCTGAAAATTATTACTATGTTTTGCAATAGTTATAATAACATAATATTGGCTTAGTGATCAATTTCTCATTTATTTTGCATTTACACTGTTTGAAATGATTGCTTCACATGACATGTATTCTTGGTTTTCTAAAGCTTTCTGCTTTGTTCCTTTCTACTTAAATCATTTTCTATCTTCCTTTCATTGTCATGGGAAGTCTTAAGCTCACTGTCCTTCAGACCTGCTGAGACATATGTGCACACTTCTCTATTAGGCTGTCTCACTGTAGTAGTAATTATTGTCATAAATTGTTATTGTCACATTTGTCATAAAGCGCCTTCGTACACGTGTTCCCTACACAAGTCCAAATACTAGATGTGAAACAATAGCAGGGCTATACTGACAGAAGAGATATTTGCAGTAACTTTATCACCAAAGGGCTGCAAAGAAAATCTAAAAAGATCAATATGTTCAAGCCTTGGTTAATAAAACAGTGTGAAAAGTTTTGTTTACGTGTTAAAAAAAAAAAAGAAATATATATTTCCCTGTCTTGCTAAAGGGTGAAAAATTGTAATAGTGTTTTGGATTTGTCCTTTTACCTCTGCACAGATTTCCTCATCTTCACTGCAAATAAAGACTGCTTCATCAGCAGTTTGGCACTGAGCTGAAGTATAAGTTTCACAGAAATGTCACACTTTCAGAAACTCCTCTCTCATCATTACCCAAAATGCACAACAAGCAGGTAGCTTGAAGGAAGGTGAATAATAACAAGGGTAATTTGGCTATTGCTTTTATTTCAGAGTCATGTCCTCATGTTGTTAGCGGGACTGTTGAGAGATCTGAACCTTGCTGAGTAACAAGCAAGCAGGAGCAGCTTTAGCTGAATAGAGTGAACCACAGAGGAGCCCAGTATGTACTCCTTGATCACTCCCATCACTAGGGGTGGTCCTCCTCCCTGCCTGGGAGCCATAGATGGCAGATGATTCCTTGGCGTCTCTGGAGTATGTGTTACCTGTTCTGTGCTTCTTGACCACATGCAGGTCTTCAACCAGTGCAAGGTCAGGAAGGCTCTCTCTTCCCTTGTTAAGTAAAAAAACCCACACCTCTGCCTACTTTATGAAGTTTCAGCTTGCTGTTAGCCACAGTAAAAATATGGATCTTATATTATGTACATTTAAACATCTCAAAATATGACACTGTTGAGATGTAATATATAAACTTGTCTGTCAGACTTGTAGCCAAGTTATGATAGCTATAAAACTTAGGACCTGAATATATTTTACTCATAATCTCAGCATCAACGTGATTATGTGATGCTCCAGGCAAAACAGTTCGGTATCTGGGCTAGCAAAACTTGGCGTAAGTGGTGCAGAGATCAGGAAACCTTGGTAATTTTCACTAGGAGAACTGAGGTAGAATCACAGTCACAGAATGGTTTGGGTTGGAAGGAGAAATAGCTTGGAGTCTTGTGCAGCTAACATGACACTGCTTTTCTTGCACTGATCAAATTTTCTTTTTTTTCTCCCCGATTTTCCACAAGAGAAGTGCATTATTACCACGTTGAGCAGAGGTCTCTTTGCCTTCATTTACTGGCTGGAAGAATCATGTGAGCAATTCCTAGCCACCACAGGAATTCAGGAAGATAGGGTCTACACAGTGTGGATTATTTATGAGTTTTTAATATAATAATCTTTCAAATTCCAAAACATTCTCAGCCTTTCCATTGTCCTGGGAAGAAAGTGTGTGGTGGTTTAGGGTACCTGCTGAGAGTCCACCCTTGCTGGTGAACTGTTCCTCCTGGCCATCGTGGCTTTGTAGGATGGCTTATAAGAATACGCTTAGAAGGTAGTTTTGGTGGCATTAAGTCAGAACTCCTATTTTACATCCTTGCTATCAAATAATCTCTGTGATTTTTAATATTTCCTGTCTTTGAAGGAAATTATTTCTGTTTAAGTCTGTGTACAGTAACTGTCTGGCTTTGCTTATGAAAAAGCAAGAGAAGAAATATTCCGGAGAATGTGAGCATATGACAAATGTTTGAATGTGGGGAGTTCTTTTGAAGAGAGTTAATGTTCTGCAGGACTCACTGCTTTATCTGACTTACTCAGCTTGTAGAATGTCTGCCTCCCATCCTTTACTTTGGCAGTCTGTAAAATGGCAAATTGTCTTCAAGTGCTCACACTCATTTTTAAAACCAGTAGATCCTGAGGAATTAACACTGCTTCACTGTTTATTGTGCTATTCCCAAATCCTCCATAACCTGTGTGCTGCAGCACTGTTTCTGCTGTAGGAAAGAATATCTGTTGAGCAGATACATTTTTTAAAACCTCCTTCCTAAATCCATAATAATATCACCCACAATGGAATTATGAAGAAATATTCACATCTTCAAGGCTCTTTGAAGTTGAAAAATTTATTGCATGTATTAACTGCTGTCACATTAGAAGAACATTAGAAGTTTTGATGATGATAAATTGAGAGTAAAGAGTGGCAGGAGTACAGGAAGCAAACAAGAGACTTTTGGTTTGATAGGCAAGGCTGTATTCATTGTTTCAAGAGAAGAATCAACTTCATCAGCAGAAGATTAGCTAAATGAAAGAGCCACTGAGATCATATGCCAGAATTTTTCACTATTGAAAGAACAGACTGAAATAAAATAGAAAGTCAAAAGAATGACACAGAAAAAACATCAAATCCCCTAACAACAGCTGGCTTTCCTCAGCCCCCATGGTCTCTATGCATTTGCTAACTTCATTCTTGCAAAATCTTAATTCACTGCTTTATTGGAGACTGACCACAGGGTCTCATATCTGAGGTGAGCACTGACTAAAATTAGCTCCGCAGAAACATCTTCAGCTGCACCAGTGTAGCAGAAGTACCTATTCCCTGCTCTGTGATTGCCTAGCAACAGTTGCTGGTACAGATTTGTAAGCTTCATGGATCATTCCTGGGAATGAACTGTTTGCAATAGGCTTTGCTATGATTGCTATATGATTGCTTCCAGCTCCTATAATTGCTTTAATCAGAGGATGGTCAGAGGTTTTAGGCAAAAAGCAGAGAATTGTTGATAATATTCTGCAAACTATCCCTGTGTTTTTGATTTTTAAACTGATTAGGTGCTGTGTCTGGCCTTGAGAAAGTAATTTAAAAAAACTGGCAGAGCTCAGTTTGAAAGTCAAAGTGCTTGAACTTTTTATTGCCTTTATATAGTGTGTGCAAACAGTTTTCAATTTATCTGCAAAAAAAAATCCTATTTGTTTTTCTCTATCTGGCTTTCTCCTCCTTTTATTTTGATTTGAGATCAAAACAACTGTATTATCTGGACAGTGAAGTAAGAACCAACTGCAATTACAGGCTATAAGTGTGAACAATTCTTCTCCTTACTGCAGGCACTGACCTGTAGTTAGGAATTAAAGGCAGGGAAGCGGTGCCCTGGGCAATGTGAATGTTTAGTGATGATCCAGGATTATTCTACAATGCCCTACCAGCTCATGGATGACATTGCCATAGACTGTATCTGATGTTACTAACAGTAAGAGTCTAGAAAAGGTGACTATAAGAAAAATTAAATAGCCAAAAGGTTCATTTTGTTGATATGGTGAACAATGAATCTCTGATATTATAGACCTTGCAGAAGTGAGTATTCACATTTCCAGTTAAAATATGTTAGTGGTTTTACTTTGAAATCAATAAGTATGTATGAATCAAATTATCAGTATAAGTTAATTTGTTCTGTGACTTAATTAAAACAACCTAATTCTCTGATAAATGCAGAAGTTTGTAAGAATTTTTTCATTAATCCATTGATTGCCTTTTTATTCTTCCTTTAGTGGCTACTGTACAATAAAGATTTTATAGACTGTTCAGTTTTAATGTAATTAAAATGCTAGTATATTTCATGTACTCTTTTTAGTATCAGAGCAGAAACATAAGACTGCACAGCAGAATACGTTTTTAAATCAAGTGCCTTATTTCCAAATGTGCTGAAAAATAACCAAAAATGAGAATGTCCCAATGTGAGCAGATGGAGGCTTACCACTTTTGAAAAGCAGCTCCTAAAGGTTCAAATATCAGATTAATGTGCTCCTGGGCTGTCAATTACCGCTGGATAGTTTCATATGCACATAAATGAGTATCCACCTTAGTGGTATTTACAAGTGCAAATAATTACAATCCAACTGCATGGGTTGAGGTTTTCATGGGCAGAAGACCAAGCTGTATAGTTTTATTCAGAATAGTTTTCATTTTTTTCTTCTTCCTCCTTTATTTTTTATTTAAAGGAAACCAGAAGTATCTTGGTTACACGTATGAAATTCATCAAGACAATGTTTTTTCTCACCTTTCTGCCATCTCTTTTTCTTCTTTGCAAAGATTATCACTGACAGCTTTAAAATTATTTGTAACAATTACAAATGCTAACTAATCCAAACTATAAGACCTACAAGGCCTCAGCAGAAAGTCACCGTCTCCAAAGTAATTGCTTGTTTGTAGTTACATTTTACATGTCTCTTCTAGACATTGTTTTAAAATCTATTTTGAACAAGCTCTGAACATCTGTAATGGTTTCCTAGATAAGGGCAACTTACAGTCTTTATAGTGAATAGTATTCTCTTCTTTTACTCTCATGGAGATGTTTGTTGGTTCATTTACTTCCCTCAGCGTGACCTCATATTATCACTATAACCTTGCAGTTATGGTGAGAAACATATTCACAACATTATTATTTGTGCTTTGCAAGATACCTGATTGTCTAGCAATATCCTTAGATGTCTCTCATTAGCTATAAATCTAGCTGAATCACATTTTATTCTTCCAATAGTACATGAACGTTGCGCAAAACCTCACATTTGTCTTACTGCTTTTTTCTGGCAGTCATATGGAAGATTTTTTAGCTTATTCTTATCAAGTCCATTTCTAAAGTATTCTAACTTTATATCCACTGGCATCTGTCTGTCATTTGTGAAATACTCAGACAAATATATGTTTTCTGTGTAAAGGTAATACTAAGTGGCTAATTTCAGGGATATTGTAAATATTGGTTAGTTCTGAAATATTAATGGAAGGCACAACTGTCTTCATTTAAGGCTCAGAGAGCAGGATTTTCTCTCTATTGTGTCCTACCCTCCCAAGGGGAGGATTAAAAAAAAGGGAATAGAGAAAAAGATGCTCCGCACAAGATTGGAAGTTAAGACTGTAACAAGTTTAATGAAAAACAACAGGGGAAAGGAAAAGGGAATTAATAAGGGACAAAGGATATTTAAACTATATACAAAACCCAATCGAAGTAGTCCTGAGTGGAAGTGTCCGACAGTGCCTCGTGGCCACTGTGACCGTTGTGACTCGTCACCAGGGACCACAGTGGTGCCGGGAGCAGATGGTGGTGGTTGATCCTGTCAAGCATGTGGAGGTAGCCCCAGCCGTCCCGAGATGCGACAGGGAAGCAGCCCAGGAAGCCAGGAAAAGCCCGCGAAAACCTCGGGCCTCCTTGTTTTTTTATAGACTGTGGCTGGAAAGGGGAGGGAACAGTACTGATCTCTGACCCCCCAGGGTCCTACAGACACAACCTGTCCTTGCCTTTCAGGCTGGTAACCCTTAAACCATAACAACTCATTTTCTTGTATCTTCCTTTGCCTTTGTTTCTGCAGAAATCAGTGTGATTACTTTATATTGTCGTGGTTTAGGCCCAGTGTGAAGCTGAGCACCACGATGCCCCAAAGAGGGGGCTAGACAAAATGAGGACTGGGAGGGCTTCTCAACACTTAAACTGTCACAGGCAAAAGACTTGTCATAAAGAGAAAAACAAAACAATTTTAATTTGTTACCAGTAACATCAGAGTAGAACAGTGAGAGATACAACCAGATCTTAAAGTCAAACACCTTACCACCGGAAAGCGGAACAAGTAATGGGTAAAACAGCCAAATCAATATACACTGGTATTTCTGTATCTGCCTGCACAGAAATTCTTGGAGTTAATTTATGAGATTGTTTTCCTTTGGGAAGAGGAGCTGTTGAGTCTAGAACTATGACACTTCTACCTCTAGGTTGTGGTTGGATAATAACTTCATAAAAGCAAGAATATTATAAAATTGTGAAGTGTATGTGAGTGTTTTCAATTTTTGTGTGGAAAGTACTGGGTTTCTGTCTGCTACTGATGATGAACAAGTAGTGGAAGTGGACTCTGTTTTCAGGTTGCCTATGATTTTTAACTCTGTTATCCAAGAGATTGCCCACTGACCACAGCACACATGCATGTCTTACAGAAGATCCAGAACTGATGTCAATGAAGAGGTTCTCCTCAAGAGATTTCAGATCTGACATGAGATTATATCAAACTTCACTGAAATGAAAGGAAACTTGAACTCTTATCTGAAGTACTTAGTGTTGTTTGTCAGAAATCTTGTTTGAGTAGCAAGGGTTTGGTGACATTTCCTTCCTCATGTGGAAATTCAGAGCCAAAAATATGTTTTTTCTTATTTATTAATTAAGAAGAAATACATTGACAAGTGATCTAAACACATTAAGATTTTGTTGTACAAAACTAAGAGGAATGTAGGTCCCCAAATGAGAAAGATAGATCTAAAATGAAGAGTTTTAGATGCAGTTCTAATTCTTTCCTCAGCCTCTCCCAGCTCTGGACTTAATAGGAAAGATAAGATAAAGAAATGTCGATCACTGAAAAAAAACAAAAATTCACTTATTAAGACTAGAGGATCCAGTGGGAAGTAAGAGCATGTTATCTTTTTACTATAATCAAACCAGTCTATGTTGTTACTCCCAGTTATCTTTGTCAGTAAACATTGTATTTTAGAAGACTAGTAATCCTTCTCCAAGCTACCCTAAAGGCGTTTTCACTGACCAATTAATTTGCTATCTTATTGTTACGTAAATGTATATTTAGTTGTATACTTCTGGAAACATTGAACGTCCAATAATGGTATTCAGCCAGATCCAATTATATTGCTCTGACATTAAGATATAACTTAATATTAGTCTCTTTTAAGATAAATTGAATATTTTACAGCTGTTACACTTTGAAAACCTGAGTTGAGGTGCTGTGAACATCCACTTTGCTTGTTGCACTGTTACCTGAGATGTCTTTAACCTAAATCCTCATTCCCTGGATGGCTAGATTTATACCAATAACAACCTATATAATTTAGCCAGTGTCTTCATTTAAACATACAGTAGTGTTTGTTTTATGTTAATCTCTAAATGATAGGTCTAATTGAAATGCCCATTTATGTTAGGGTGAGATGGCCAGAGTTCTATGAATTTATTGAACAAAGCTAGCAGTGGGGATAGCTGCTTACTAATGCCAAATAACATAATTTATTGCAACCACTTGCCACTGTTACCAGATGGAAATTGAAAGTGACTTATGGATATTTCATTACTATCTACGCAGTGCAAGCCTCAGTGCACAAAACCATGTGAGATAGTTTAAGAAAAATAGAAATTGGTGTATCTTATGCTTCAAAATTATTTTTCTTCCTTATACATCTTAACCAAATGTTGTTTAGCTTGAATAATCCTATTGAATGCACAAATGTTAGCATGAAATGGAGTTACATTTTGGAAATAAGTAATCTTTGGTAATTACCAACTTAGTATTTCTTCATCTTCTTAAAAAAAAGGAAAAAAAATCATGTATATGGAGAATTGCTTTGTTTATATATTGCTGTGTTTATATCTGATTAAGACAAGCTTAAAATATTCTATAAAGTGCACAAATAATTTATTTTCCTTACATGAGGTACTGTATATGGATGATGTAATTGCCTTATATGAAATGAACTTCTGAATTACGTATACCTTTTCTTAAAATACTAATGCAAAATAATATGGAGTGGGCAGGGCACAGCTTATTGAGAAGATGGTAAGGAGGTGGCTGCAGATTTTTCAAACATTTATTAATAGGCTGTTTTGTGGCATCCATTGCCATGGTAGCAGAACATCTCATGTATACATGCCCTCATTCTTCAGTTTTCTGAAGATAAACAGATGGAAACTGAGAAGCGCAGATGAAAAGACTAAAAACTCAAGGTCAGAACTGGATTTCTGTACCAGAAACAGTACTAAAATCTAGATCTCTGAAGCCCCAGTCCATTGTTTTAATCTAAACTCATCTATCCTTTTACTGTAAGGCAAAGTAATTAATTAGTTATTCTCCAAATAAATTAATAATAATAGTTTTAATTTTTAGTGTTTTCCAAATTATCTCGACTGATTTATCTAAATTGGGTAAAATGAAGAGGCAGCTTCTGTTATTTGAAATATTTTGAGATAATCTTTAAAAATAATTTTTCTCAGAGGCTCAAATGAGGAATTCTGCCTCACTGTGAGGATGCAGAACACAAACTGAAAATTCCTAGAAAAGAAGTGTCACAAGAAGTTCTATCTCTGGGTATAGTGCAGTGTCCTTTGTTTAAAAAAGAATATCTGATTCAGAGGGACACCTGAATATCATTAAAGTCACAGAAGAGTAGAAATGGTGTCAATAAGCTCACAACCCAAATATCTTTTCTTAAAATTCGATTTTCATATTAGATTAATCCCTTCTAGGAAAACTTAACAGTTTGTGCTGATGAATATTACCGGTTTCAGCAGCTGCTACCTTTCTTTGTGCAATGTTTGAAGCAGTCAGAAGATTATTTTTCCCTCTCAATGCCACAAAGTGAGACTAAATCAGGGCAAATGAATTAGATGTGTTAGCATTCCAGCACTGACCAAATCAGCCCCCAGATTATCATCTGAGTGTCTTTCTCCTGTAATTGGTTTACTAGCAAACTCAATTCAATGAGCTAAACCTCACCCTAAGGCTTTCTTTTTCAGTACTGTTGCTTGTTAGCTTTAATTCAAAGCTTCCCTCAGCTCTAGTCCCATGGGGCAAAAGGAATTGTACTGCATGTAAATGAGTCCTTAATGACTCCCCACACCACTTCCATTAAGCTCACATTATCACTTATTACAACTGTTACACTATTATCATAATTTACCTTTGCACTTCAATCTTTGTTTAAACAGTCTGAATTAGCAGAAATATAGTTACATTAGTTTTCTCCCCTGCTTGTGAATGAAAGCATTAGAATCTTCCTCGTGAACAGAGTAACCTGTGCATGTGAGCAAAAGGACAGCACAATTGCATTATGCTGATCAAACTTTTCAGTCCAGTTTATTTCCTGTTCAATTTCTGTAGAATTTCAGCATCTGATTAGCATCGATAATGCATGCTGATCTCAAAATGAAAATTTTTAATTGAAATTGTTTGAAAAATATGGAAATATTTAACTTTGAAGTAATGTGATAAAGTTTTTATCACCTAAAATGAAACATATATTTGGATTTTCCTGAATATGTTAATACTGCAACAAAGTTCCTTTTTCCTCCAGATGAAGCGCATTTTTGAGGAAACTAAGTTTTCTATCAGAAAAAACTGGTGAACAATACTGAGCCTGTCTAACACGACTTTAAATTTCTAAAGCAATTATTGGTACTGGAGGTTGGGCTGAGCCTTTGCCCTCAAAGACATTGACTCTCCAGAGGGCCAACAGAGAGAACCAGGAAAGTCACTATCACTGCAGAGCCAGGCTGTGGACTGTGTTACTCTTTCACATCTTTTCCTGCTCTGTTTTTTCCTGGAGGATAGAAATGGGTACCTCATGAGCTATTCACTTGCTCATATTCCACATCTTGCCACGGGACTGTTCACCAGCTGATCTCACCTTCATCATCCTGGAAACACTTTCTTGCCATCCAGGCTCTTCTGAGATGAGTTGTATCTGCAGACAGCTCAGACACATCTAACAGGGTCTCCATGGGGGTCACAGAAGTCCCATTTATCTGTTAAGTCAACACAGGGTCAACAGCCAGGAGCATGCAGCAGGACAGTGATTACCTGACTAGTTACTGTGCATGTCACTTGCTACAAATAGGTCTTAAAGCTACAGATTTTCCACTGAATCCCATACACTAACCTTATCTGTGTTTGGAATTACCTGTGTTAGGGATTTAAGAGGAACAACAGAAACAAAAAGATGATGAGCTAAATGTTATTATTTTTTCCTTCCTTCTTCAACTGCCTTTAGTAATTTCTTCCTCCTGTCTAGCAAAAGGATCACCCAAAATACAAAATGAATGTATCTGAAAACAGTTTCAAAAGTTTTAAAGAACATCACATATATATTTTTTTCTGAGTTTTTTGGGGAGGGAATGTTGTTTGCTTGTTTGATTGGTTGGTTTTGTTTTGTATTGTTGTTTATTCATTCATTTTAAACATACCTGTATAATCCTGTGAATTGTTAGTGTACATATGAACAACGTTTCTGCTATTACCTCCTTTCTGTGTTCCCCAGTTTGCTGTACCTTTCCCTTTCTTCCTGCCCTTCTTTTATAGTGCTCATTTTTGTGTGTGTGTGTGTGTGTGTGTCTCCCCCCACCCCACATTTAGAAGAACTCTTTGGTCTCCAAGTTGTACATTTCATGAGATTCTACATCAGCTGGAGCTCCTCCTCAGCGGCGTAGGAGTGCAGCAGCTTAAAGGCCTCCTCACAGCACTGGCACTCAATGGCACGGATGATGCCATGGACCAGCTGTGCTGTATATTACAGAATCACAGAACGTTAGGGATTG
>NW_010159223.1:0-19226 GCF_000695765.1 Mesitornis unicolor
ACAGGATACAGGGGCTGAACCTATGTAAAGTACTGTAAAGAAAACTCCTATTTTAGCTGTAAAACCAGGAATGTTTCTTAAAGGAATCTCACAAGCATAAAATAACTATGACTAGAAGGTTTCCAATAATCCATTACAAGACCCTGACAAGAATTGATTGGCACTCATGGACCAGACTGATGACACACTTTCACTGCTGTGGAGGTAGTACCATATCTACTTGAAGACCCTTTAGCTCTGTGCTTAACATTTATACTGAAAAATACCTGCTTAGATTACCAAGACATGTATTTTTTCCTAGTTTCATCAGAAGGGTTTTTTTACTGGCTCTGAATTTGCTTTTCTTTTCCCCCTTTCCTTTTGTCTTTAGGAGAATTCTCTCTGGTGCTGTTATAGCAGCAGGGATTTTAATAGGCTAAGCTGGTTGTGTTTGCACACTTAATGTAAAGGAACATAATTTCTTATGGCATGCATCAATCAAGCTTATAGACGTACTTAGTTCGTGTATTTTAATACTTGTAGCAGTCAGCCTTAAACTATCTTTTTTATTATTATCATTACTCAATGAATACTGCACAAGAGACTATTAAATAACTTCCTATCTGTCAAGCCTTTGAGTGAATTTCCATTTTTATAAGAAGCATTGTCATTGTATATCACATTTAACTGCAAATGCTTCCTGGCTTATCTCCAGTTGGAAAGCTGATATTGTAGTCAATATTAACTGACCCCTATTAAGTTGGATAAGAGGAGAATTATGTCTGTGCTTTACGAAGGGACGTGTAAGTCCCAGGAATTACTTGAGAGTGTAGTTTACTTTAAACACACACTTCATTTGTCATCCTGAGTAAATACATTTGCTTGAAGCAGGATCCAGTTAGACATCTTTTTCCGCCGAGAAGAGAATCCCTCAACAAGTTCATTATCTATTTTAAAGCCTCTCTTTTACAGAGAAATTCCTGCTTTATTATGTTCTGTTGAGAACATAAGCAGAGGAACACGCACCTCTCATTTTTACAGGAGATTTACAGACAAAAATATTAGTCTCGCCTTGTTCATCTGCTTTTACTGCAGGTTGAAAGTGAGTCAGCCTTAGCAGCAGACACCCTAAAATTCAATTCAGTGGCAAAGTGCTTGGAAAACTTCACATGAAGAGAAAGCAAAGCTTAACTGTGTTTTTCCAAATTGAAGCTGTCAACAGCTTGTTTCATCAGCCTATATATTATAAGGGAAGTAAACAGGTGGAATTTTTGCTGTTTCCCAAGGGATTAAAGACATTTTAAGACCATTCCTTTGTGCTGAGTTGCATACTCTGTTCATTGGTTAATCAGTTAGAAAGGGTAGGGTGGATGGGCTTTTGCCGTGAATTCTTTCCTATTTCTTGCAATTGAAAATAGAATAGAAAGGGATCAACATTGCTCATTACATTTATATTACACATTTTAAATGTAATTGAAAGAGGAAAAGGGTTTGATGTGGTGGCATGGAAATCAGAAAAACTTATCAAAGTTTGAAACTCTCTTACAGCTTTTGTTCTGCTTACAACCTAGATACAAAATACCCACTTACAGACTGATAACTCCACAGAAAACCTCGGTGTTTTTATGATAAACGGTTTCTGCTCAAAACTGATTTTGTGGGGGGAAATTAAACATTGTTTTACCTGTCTGTGTACAGTGCAATATTAACGAAAGTTCTTTCCTGTAGAAAATCGTATGCATGGATGTAACAGAAAGACTGAACTTGATAAATCTAAAAATTTCTTCATTCTGGGACATGTATTTTGTCTTCCCCTTTCCTTCTGTTGTCCAACTGTACTTAATTTAAAGTGAGCAAGAACCAAATGCTATCCTGAGCATCTGTAATCAAAGATGTGCCTTATGGAGCAACAAGCAAAGAACTGTTGCAAGAATAAATATTCTAAAAATGTAGTGTGTGCACTCACCAGTTTTACTACATACTAAGTAGCTCCTTTGTCAGTACTGAAGACAACAGAATTAGTCCAGATTTGCAATATTTGAATGGTATTCTAATCTTAGTTTTGCAAAAACCCTCTGTCAGAAAGATTGTCGAGTGCTATTTTGAATGGGGGCCTAGATTTCTAGACTACCCAATTTTGAATAATACACTAGGCGTGGATTGATTTTAAAACACAGAGAGAGCATGGACAAACTGGCAGGAAAACAATGCTCCAAAGCAATCTTCCCTTTGAAAGTCTACAACTTTTGGACACTTATCTTGCCAGAAAGTTGAAAATATTTTTTTGGTGTGTTTTTAACTCTTAAATATAAAATACTTTTATAAAAAAATCCTCTTCGGTCCTTCTTACAGGATTTTCCTGTTTGGAAGCATCTAAAACTTTTCTTTTTTCTCATATTTGCTGTTCTACTTGTACCTTTCAGATAAACTGAGTAAGTCAAACCCCAGATATTGCAGATTTTCTGCCTTGGTTCCTTTTGTACATTGTCTTTGATGAGGATCCATGGAACTGGTGATGAATTACCAGAAAGCCCCAGGAGAGCACCAAGCGAGGGCTTTGATTTCTTCCCAATCCCACTCAAATCAAATCCACTGCAGGACAGCAACTGCTTCGTTCTCCTGTAAGCACCAGCTCTGCTGTATGGCATTCTAGATAAGAACAGAAATGCTCAGATCGCCTTGTTTTCATTAAATACTGAAAGAACCTTATCTAGAATATTTTATTCTTCCCATTATAGCTATCCTAAGTGTGTATATGTTCTTTTAAGGTATGTTTTAAACATAGTAGATAATTGTCAGGATTTCCTTCCATTATTTGCAGATGTTGTTCTAAGACTTCTTAGAAAAAAGGTTTTACTTTTAAATAAAAATATAAATAAATAAAGAGAGGAGGAGGATAACATTTACTGTTCATAGAAAAAGACTTCATTTTAGCACTTCCAGCTATTTAGGAAGAGTGATTTTGAGACTCCTTCTCCCCTCCGCCCCAAATTTTCTCCCAGTAGTGAGGTTTTCTTTTTGTTTTTACTAAGTGACCCCTCTTGGTATGTTTATTAACTACAGTTCAGGGCTGCTCAGTCTGCTTGTCTGGAGCAGCTGCAAAGGAATCAAAACACTCCAGAAATTTAGGAGAGGCCAACAGATAAAACGAGGGAGTCAATAGGAAAGCTAACAACCTTGATGCTTTGCTTGGAGGCTGAAATATAGGAAAATAAAAATAAATAGACATCTATTGCATGTAATTAGATTTGTCAAAATGAAAATTGACAAAAGCTTAGAGAGACAACTGTTACCAAAGCTATTTCATTTATTTAACCAAAGCACATCCTGCAATCTTTGCAAGCAAGAGCACTCTCACCAAATACTGAGGATAGGCCTAATTTACACAAGATACTTATTTCATGTTACTTGAAGCTCAAATTCTGGTAACGAACTATACTAATTTCATACAGATGACGCTTCTAGTGACATCTTAATGTTAATTGTGTGTGGGATTTCTGAGCTGCTGAATGGTCTTCAGGACATTCTTCTCTAGGTATTAGAGATAGATGCTCTCCAGTTTCCCTTCATACATCACGTTTTATGAGTATTAATTAGCTCTTAGGTGAACTCAGTAGCCTGTTCGTTGCTGTATCTAGCTGAGAAACTTCCAGGCACTGGCCAACCCATAAGGATTTAAGTCTCATGTAATTATATTTTCTAATAATTTCTTTATTTAGAATCGATAATTTGGAAGAATGTAAGGATATACCGTGAAGGAAGGTTCTACAGTCAGGGAGCAAAGGTAGTGAGTGCAGAACTTCTGGGGCAAAGCCAGTCCCTGCAGAAATCACTGCACCTCTCTCAGCCCGCTTTTCAGACTTGGCACCCACTGCTCCCAGCAGTCCCAGTGTCGTTGGGATTTACCAGTGGCCTTTTAAAACTGAGAGGCATTTTCAACAGCAACCCAGCCCAGTCTCTGAAAAAATTTAGAATTGATAATTTGGAAGAACGTAAAGATATACCATGTAAGGTTCTACAGTGAGGAAGCAAAGGTAGTGAGTGCAGAACTTCTGGGGCAAAGCCAGTCCCTGCAGAAATCACTGCACCTCTCTCAGCCCGCTTTTCAGACTTGGCACCCACTGCTCCCAGCAGTCCCAGTGTTGTTGGGATTTACCAATGGCCTTTTAAAACTGAGAGGCATTTTCAACAGCAACCCAGCCCAGTCTCTGAAAAAAAAGGATCTGGTGTGAAGTTCATGGAGCATCCAAGCAACCAAGAGTTGAAGAGAGACGAATGGAGTGAATAGAGGGGAAGGAGGTTCTGAGGTGAGCCCTGGTGAAAAGGGAGGCTGCTCAGACAAGAGCAGAGAATGGGAATGGAGCAGGTACTTCAGAGATTATGAGGAGACAAGAAAACATTGGTGGGCTTGACAATGCATAGAGGAAGATAAGAAGATTTAATGGTCATTTGCAGCTTTTCTAGTTTTCCAAGGATGTTTCTCAGAGTTGAACTCCACGTCAAGAGACTTCAAGAATATTCTGCTGTGACTGTATACATCAGTGGCGCAGTTAATATTCATTCACTTGTCTTTTGCCCTTACGAACTCAATATGCACACAGCTTTTTATCACCAAAAATATCCCATCTGAGAGAACAAAAAATACGATATGTCAACAAACCAACCCAAAACAAAAATGCCATGCCCACTAAAGAAAAACCAACAAACCCACCAGCCCACAAAACTCTTACATTCCTTTTGCATCTGCTTCCACAGGCTAGACAGCAAGGGAAAAGATACAGCACTAAGTGAATTGAATTTTGCAGCAGTCTTTTGATCAATTAATTTTGGAACGGATGGTACATGCTTAAAATCAGTTTCATTTCGGTTTAAATTCCAGCTGTCATCACTATCAATCTTTTTCAAAGGGAAAGCAGCCCAACATATCAAGATGAAGGTTATTTCATATCTCCATGGTCTCATTATTTCCCTGATATTTGTAAAAATGAATGAACAGGTTAACAAAGCTTTCTCTTCTCAAATTGTTTGAGCCGATTCACTTTTTTTTATATCCTTGAGCATATAGCCAGCAATTAAGGAACATCCAGCAAAATCCAGAATTTTTAGGACTAATAAGAAATATTTTGAAAAAGCAAGCTGCACATCCATCATTACTGCTTTCTCTAACTTAAGCCAAATTGTTTCAGCTGATTCACTTCTTTTATATCCTTAAGCATATAGCCAGCAATTAAGGAACATCTAGCAAAATCCAGAATTTTTAGGACTAATAAGAAATATTTTGAAAAAGCAAGCTGCACATCCATCATTACTCCTAGTTTGGAACCCCAAAGTCAGATTTAATCTTAACTAATTTATTTTAATATACCGTAAGATAGAACTTTACCAAAATACAAGCTGAAGCTTGGTGAACTCTTTCTTTAATCACCAAAAATATCCCATCTGAGAGAACAGAAAATACAATACCTCAAAAACCCAACCCAACCCAAAAAATCCCATGCCCACTAAACAAAACCAAAGAAACAAAGCAGCCTACCACATCCTTACATTCCTCTTTCACATTACTCACTTCTAAATTATCACTTTGCTTTGTATCCTGGCAGTAACTAACAGTTTTGAGTGGGGCCCTGCAGTGGGACATACCAAGAGTTTAATAGCAAGAATTGTTCTTCAGGAGATTCGGGTCACTCTGGAAGAAATTACCAATTGGACCTCCTGGTATCCAGGAAAATCACCAGATTAGACTTGAATTGCACTGGTCTGTGTGGTCATACATGGTGGAGAAACAGGATCCAGATAAATCTCGGTTCTAGATTTCCCCCAGTACTGATAACATCCGAATTTTCTGGCTGTGGTTGGCTGGAGGCCTTAAGCAATGAAATTTGCTGCTGTCTGTCTCCCTCCCAGACTATGGTGATCATTTGAATCTTCTCACCAATTTAGCAGATGGCACAGGTCACAGAAATACAGTCAAACCCACTATCTTAAATATACATGGGGATGAATAGTTCATGAGCTATTGCTATCAAGAATGCCTTGGGTATTACCTATTATGTACCAGTTACCTTAACTATGAGTGTCTATGACTTTTTATAAGTAGTTAGTTGTTAGTATTTTTAATAATTAATCTGTCATGGAGAGTGAGGATAGGCCTTGAATCTGAATTCACTCCACATCCAAATGTCCATAACCTTCTGTCTACAACTGGATTTTAATACCAGGTTTGGATGAAGCTTTTCTGATATTTTGGATTTAGATCTTTTCTTGGAGGTTGGCACTGTGTGATCTTTACAGGCCCTTCCAACTCAAACCATTCTATGATCTGTAATCTAAAACATACTTTGTAACTTTGTTTTATTTTTAAAAAAAACCCCAAATTTAGAAATTATGGCTCTTTCAAGAATTCTCTATTATCTACGTCTAAATCTGGACATTACAAACTTCATTTGACTGAAAGCCATATGGGACAAATGTAAATCCAGGAATACAAATCAATTTCTATTGCAAATACTTCGAGAAACCAAGGATGAAGAAGTCAAACACCAGGTTTTGCTTTTAGACCTCTTTTGAAGCATTAATGGAGTAACTTAGCAGAATAAACCTAAATACTTATGCTTTTTCTGAAACATATGTACGCCTTAAGAACCTAAACTGTGTTGTAAAAGTTTGGAATAACATGCTTTTGACATGTAATTACTAGAAATTCAAAACACTAAAGTTTGCGTTTATTTTTTTCCAATATGAAAAGTATAGAGGTCAAGATCTCAAGCAGGAAGGAACTACCAAAATGCACTTAGCTGATGACAACCAGCACAAAGCGTTGCAGATGGTTCTCGTCCAACACTTCTGGAACACCTATAAACGGCTGTGCTCTGGCTATGGATGTATCATACAGCATGAAATAGATTCCCCTGAGAAGCCTGCTAATTTATTTAGAAGTAGTCATATTTCTTCAGACCATTTCCAGTATAAATTCTCAAAGCTAAGAATTAGGGAGAATGCCTTTCAAAAGACTTTTTGATGGTCTAGGGTGACACTATGTGGCTAATCTGAGCACTGAAGTATCAACTGCACGGTATCTCTTGGAATAACTCTGAATGAAGCTGCTCTAACCTCTTAATTCTAATGCGAAACAGGCAAGGTTAGAGCATAGCAGGTTTTATGAATATGGTATCTGAAGTGGTGAGCACATCTGAACTTTCTCCTTGACTGCAACCCTCACTTGACATAAATACACGCTACAATGAAAGACATAATCTCACTGAAAGTATATGGACTCTGCCTTGAAAGGGAGGGAAGAGTTAGCCTGTGGTCTAACCCTTTTAGAAAGGGAAAAGGTATCTATCAAATTTCTTTAATACTCTCTATCACCAGCTGTGTTTTCCTAAAGCTATTAGGACACAGCAGGCAATATTCCTAGTCCAACATCTTGATCTCTTTCCTGGAAGCTTGAAGTTTATTTTGCTTTCTTTGTCCCTAACACCACCTTCACCCTCCCCTGGCTTCCCCCCTCCCAGGAACGACTGCTTCTGCCTCATCCATTCACACAGATGTACACTCACAGTCTAATTCTGCAGATAATACCAGACCTCTGTATTTCCATGGAAATTTGTCAAACTTCTTTATCCCTACAGTTCATATTCATGGATGGCCGATATCCTACTGAGTTTTCCACTAGAAGGAAGCTGTATTGTCCCTCTGTTTCCTTGTCACAGTGGTTTCAGCCAACTACACCACAGAGCAACCCAACTGCTTCTTCAAAGGTGTGAAATCAGAAGTGTAGCTGTCAAGTGAAGCTCTGACGATCTGCATAATTAGCTGGTAGATTTGAAGGCCTATGTTTAAAAGTATGGTTAAAAAATTACAATGAGAAAGTGATCAGAGGAGAGGTAGCCTGTTTAAATGATTAGAAATTAATTCAGACCTGCTGGAGGGTACGCTATTTTCCCTGCTTTGAACGAGACCAGAAGAGTTCCTACTCTGAGCTTATAGCTACCTTTATATGCTATGTAGAAACATTGCGTTCTTGTACCTGGGGCACAAAGTTCTGTCAATTTACAGTCCCAAGTCCTGCACACTCTGCAGACCAATAAAGAATTCTCCATCCTTTGCCTCAGCAATTTGCAGCTTCTCCAACTTCTTAGTCGGTCCACTTTGTCATGCCTCTGACTGTTCTTCTGTCATCTGTCCTATGCATGTGTCCTATGAACCCCCTCCTCTGTAGGGGTGATGATGATGTGTGTTACGCTTAGCTACACTACCAGCAGATTGAATGCTCCTGAGATTGTGAATCACATTCAGCAATTGCTAGATTTGAAGAAAGAAAAAGATAAAAAGACTGGTCTTTCAGCTCAGTGTAAAAATAATAATGGTTTGATGAATTTGTTTCTTGTCCTCAAGATGGAAAAACTTTTTCTACATAAAAATTAAACTTAAGTATTGTTCCTAAAGATTTAAAAATATATTACGCAGACTATTATCAGCCTTTTCTGCAGCCATATTTAAGCCAAATGGAAAAAAGAATTCCAAAAGGTAAAAAAAAAATCAAGTTGCATCACCATCTGCATTGCTATTGAGCATGGCTGGTTTGTTTTTAAAAACAAGCAGCAAACCAACATCCCAAAACCTCCTGGGTGCGTTATCTAAATGGTCTAATTTTGGGTTGGTTTATTTTGATAATCCAACTGCCAAAAACAAACCACCACCCACAGCAGTTAACAACCAACCAAACAACAAGCCAACCCAAAACCAAAAAGTCCAACAAAAACCAGGTAAAAGGAAAAGAAGAACTTAGCAGAAAGCAAAAGCAATTCCTAGAAACAGTTCTTCCTTTTCATCACAACAACTTAACATATCAGGGACTGCTTCAAAGCTCAGTGGTTCTCTGGCAGTTATTGAAGCTTGAAGAGTGCGTTTCAAGTGATAATCTATGTTCGTAGTGGCAGTGAACTGCACAAACTGACGTTAATGAGATTAGGTTCTAATGTCCTGTCTTTTATAGCTGTACTTTATGCTGAGGGCATCTGGAATGGGTGAATGAACACAATGCCTATTCGAGAGAAATAAAAATTCATCTTGAAAACGAAGTTTAGATAATTTGTGAATTACTCATTCACCATACCAAAGTGCTGATGTGGCAGAAGTAGTTTTTATATGTCGGGTATTCATTAAACCTGCAGAGGAATGGACAGAAATGGCTGCATTTTGGTGGCACTATGTAGTAACGTTGTGCAATGCGAGCTGCAGGACCCGAGGAGAATTTGAGCCCCACTGATTTTACACTCTTCCCTTCTATTGTTATTCATAACATGTTCTTCAGATCTGGGTTGTATCACCAGCTGTGTTTTCAACTTAGATAGAAAAAGTGTATTTCTTAAAGCATGGACCATTAACGTGGTGGAGAATGCCCTCTCCCATCATCGGTGCCACGATCAAAGGGCTGCATCTGCATCATGGGCAATCGTTACTGTTACTATCAGATGTATTACCACAGTGCTTAGATCCTGGAGCATTCAGGCTGTATTATACTGTACAACACTTGAAACAAAAGCAGCTTATGATTTTTAAAATTAGGTGCTGTTCTTCCAACGCAGTGTGATGTTTTTCTCCTGTGACTCTCAAATGAAAAGCATGGCCTTTCTATAACAATAAAAACCAGAGCAATCCAGATCTTGAGAGAAGAAGTTTCTAAAAGATCCTGTTCATATTCTGTCCAGTTTCCCCTCTGTCTGTATAGATGTGTTGTGAAGGCTAATGAATACTGTACAAATCTGACAGGTTTACAAGCCTTTGTGTGACACTGTACGTGTCCAGTATCAGTTCTTTCAATCAAAACCCTCTGAGGGTTTGTCAGAGATGGCAGGGACAAGAGCACATCTCCATGGGTTTTGGAAATGTAACTCTGCTGTTTATTTTTTCAGCCTTCCATATGAAAAGGCACATTTGTGTACTCTGGCAATTAGCTATTTTAAATTCAAAAACCTGTTCCTGTACATTTCCCTATGTCTGAACCCAAAACATACTAATCTTGTGGCAACAATTCACTGCCTTGCTATAGAGTTTCCTCAGCCTTTAATGCCACGAGAAGCACATAGACACGAGTTGCATACTTTCTTAATTTCAGTAATCTGAAGAATAGGTTGAAAAACCTAACACAGAAGTTACTCCAGGAAGTAGAATATGACCTGATAGTTTGAAATGGAAAATTATTATCAAAGGGAAATGGAGATCCACCTATATGAGAGGAGGTTCTGAGGGGGGGAAAAAAACCAACAACAACCCCCCTCACACACAAAAATCCACAAACCCAAACAAACCTACCAAAAAACTCTCCCTTAAAGCTAAACCAATACACTAGTGTCCTCTCTCTGCACGAACAGATTGTAAAATCCTTAAACATCAATACTAAACACACTGCTGCTTGCATCTTTACTGAAATAAGCAGATTAAGGTTAAGCACAAAAATAAGCAGCAAGAGAAACTTGATGGAGTTTAGTTTTTCAATTAATTTTAAGATGTGTTGGGAGGATCTTTAAAATCTGACTAATTTCCAGTGCAGGTAATCTTAAATTCTGCCTCCCTATTTAGACAGCAATACATCACAGTATTTATTTATGCCTTGGTACTTAACTAAGGATTGTTTTTAATCACGGAACGTGGCTTCTCACACTGAGATACGCTGTGCTTCCACATCAGTGGAGATTTCCTGGAAAGCAAACAACTACAAAATCAAAGAACAAGTCCTGCACCCTTAATTGGCCTTATCAAGCAGCGTACAAAAAGCACTGGTAGCCACTGACAGTACTAATGAGAATGCTTATGCTTGGGTGAACTCTTAGCAGAGAAAAAGATGGCTACTGCAATAAGATATTTACCATCTATTAGCTGAAATGTGCAATAAAGAGTAACTTGTGAGAGACTAAAAGCCAGAGAATAATGTAATTCTTCATTATTTATAAAAACCACTTTAGTTAGAGGTCTCCAAGTGCTATTTCAAAACATAACGGATCAGAACAGAAGCATGAAGCAATGACAACAAATGAAATCATATTCCAAACAAGTGAAGTAATTTTTGTGGATCTGGATTGTAAATGCCCCTCATTGCCACCAAAAGTAATGGGATGAGAGCATAAAAGCAGTATTTCCTCAGTGGAGCTTTGCTGCAGTATTCTGACCCATAAAAGCACAAACCTTACCAGGCGGTGTCTGAAAGTCTCTAAACAGCAGAGTAAGAGACAAACAAAAAGAGCAAGAATATGATAGAGGATAAGTCAGAGCAGGAATAGGGTGGAGGGAGCAGACAGCAGACAGCACTTACTGCTAGGGTTCGGCAGGAACCCTACACTGGTCTCTTACAAATTTCCTTACACACACTGCAGGTCAAAATAACCTTAGAGGACACAGTACTTGAACAAAAGGGAATTGCTCCACTAAGCCTTTCCAAGAAATAACATAGCATACACTCTACTTTAACACTTTACCTTGTTGGTAAACCAGTGCATAGCTGTTCAAGATGCAGTTTGTCCCACAACACCAGCATGCAGCAAATGTTTTCTTTCCTGCTTCCCCCATGAAGTATTCCCTGTTAAATGGGCCTTCACACCAATGCCTCACCTGGAGCAGTGCACACACCTGCAACTGTTACATCTGTTCAAGCTGGCCTTCAGGTTTTGATGCTCATTATATCTGCTAATTAGATAAATCTGTGATAGTAATAGAAATGATACAACTCAGAGGCTTGATTTTAGTAATTGCTTAGGTATATACCACTGTTAACATCAGACCTTCTGGATACCTAGCTCTTCTGCAGATTAGGACTTCAAAGCTCATTTTCATAGAGCCATAGTAATTAGAACAAAGGGAGAGAGCTATACTGACTTTTCTGCCATTCTAACACCATTTGCAGCATCAGGAACAGCATTTTGTTAAAGCTGCTACCATAGGAAAAGCAGGATTTCTTCTCCTCTCCTTTGTGATAATGCCTGTAAAGCCTTAACATCAAAAGTGGGTGTTTTCTGAGCCCAGGTTCATTTGATGGCTACTTGCTATTTTCTAAAACCAGACTCAATTTTTGTCCAACTTTGATAACATTTTTTTTTAATTATTTCTTTAGAAATGAATTTATAAGGAGAGATCACTCAGTATGAGGTTTATCTACCTTATGAGGTGTATCTACCTTTCTGAGTTCCCCAACAAATCTCAGATTGCTGGAGAACCAGGAGACAGCCGGGGAGTTTTGGGGTTGTTTGTTTAATAAATACATGGTTTGTGCACTGTAGCATGTGCATTATGTGAGCTACATATATGAACCCATTTCAGGATTCAAGAATACAAATGAACACTTGGCAAGACTCCCTGCGGTTCTCCACTGATAAACAATATAAATCTGAAGCAGATATTTAATTGAACTAGGCAGCAAAATATTCCTCTGACGTGAGGTAATTCCAAGGTGTATCAGAGGAGATGTATCAGCTATTATTTTTAGTGGCTGGTGTTCGGAGGGATGGCAGATTTCCACTCTGCAGTACTTGCTCACTAGCAGCATAAGGACGCTCTGCCAGTGGCGTGCCATAGATCAGCCTGAACATTTTCAAGAGCAAAATGTACTGGCAGCATCAGACGAGCAGGAACACTGAGGAGGCAAAATGCTTTGTCATTGTCAGGTAGAGTTTCTATCCTTAAACAGGGAAATGAAAAGAAAGGCAATTCGATCATCCTTACAGCATACCCAACTAATGTGGGGTTTTTTTTACCTCTGTGCTTCCTCATACAGTGAAAATACAATTTCTGTCCAGGAGTCATGGCATATAGGAGGCTATTGACATTTCTAGCAGGAAATAGGTAAAAAGGCGTATTTCACTAAGACCATTTTATCACCGCAGGCTTATAGGTAAAATAGCACAGAAAATGTAACAGAAAAAAGACTGAAAATATCCAGATCCCTCACAAGCAAAGAAAACAGGATACTAAAACCAACTAGAAGTGATTTAAGTCTCGATGGTGGATTAATCCCCACCAAAAAGGTACATATGTAATCAGAAATGGCCTCCCTAGGTAGCGCCGATGTAGTACATCCTACAGCTCTGCAAAGAGGTCAGCCTCCCCAGCCTTTCTGGTTCTTTCAGCGAGAATGCCAGGGTGCTTTACAGCAGCCTCTGAGCAGATGCCAGTGACTGCATTTTTGCTTCTGAAACCGTAATTCTCTATGATAGGCTTGGTGCCTTTGTTGTAAGACAGAAACAGTTGAAAGCACTGAATGCTCTGTCTCTGTGGGACGGGAAGATCTAGAGGCATCTGTTCAGCCCCCTGTGGTGTTGTAGGCTTGGCAGAAGAGTCATTTTAATCTGAAATACTTGTGGCTTGAT
The DNA here is from genome assembly GCF_000695765.1 of Mesitornis unicolor. Lineage (NCBI taxonomy): Eukaryota > Metazoa > Chordata > Aves > Mesitornithiformes > Mesitornithidae > Mesitornis > Mesitornis unicolor. The sequence continues at coordinate 13,341 of NW_010159223.1, forward strand.
TCTGTGATCAGTTGGTGCTGCCGCTTCTCTGCCCCAGTGCTTGCCCCCCACCAAATCATATGGTGAGACTGGTCACGGAACTGGTTAGAAAGCAACCAAAATCAGCCAGCAACTTTAAAAAAAGAAGTAGACAAGCAGTCTGCTCCAGACCGTGTTACTACATAAACACTAGGGCTGGCACACAAGAGAGTGCATGACGCTTTTTGGTGGAATAGCAAGTTTATCACACATAGCTATGTAATGTGACACTGGCCATGCACCAACACTGCTTATAGCAGCTCGACTCATGATTCTTAAATGCACACACACAAGGGGTAGAGGGAGGTGCTTTCTAATTTGTTTGAAAGGTGAACAAATCCATCACAGGCAGAATAGTGGAGAAGTACGTCCCCTTACTTGGAATCTAACGCTTCAGTTGGTACCAGGCAGAGTCTCCCAGATCCAGATAATCAAAGTTGATTTGAACATATGGGAGTAAATATCTCCTTTGATTTGTGTTTTTCTACAGTCTGCCTTGTTTAATAAATAGGTTGTTTATAAACTTGGGTTTCCATCAGCTTACATCTTAATATGCCTGTTAGCACCTGCCTGTAAAACCAAAACCAGACACGTGTCCTATTCAGTACCTCTTACACGAATGTGTTGGTGAACAAAACCGAGTGTTACCTAAATGTACTGAAAAATTAGAAATACGGATTTGTATTTTATAATTCAGGGCAATTTACATGTGGACCCTAGTCCTGATCTGGGCCATGAACAGATCTTATTACGCACTTTTTATTATTATGTTTTTATTATGTCAATGTCTCACACAGTTGCAGGAATACAAACACAAATAGGAAACGTCTGTTTCTTACCTTTTTGTGGTTTCTCAAAAGCAACTATAGCAATACTGTAACAATAACAGGCAGTTGGAAGTGTTGAACCCTGGGCCTTTGACTGCCTGTGTGAGTAGCGAGCTACTACATTGAAGTTAACCCCTACCACAAATTGTGTCATTTATTTTCATATCGTAGAATAATAGAAAAAAAAGTTGGAAGGGGATGCTGGAGATCATCTGCTTCTGGTCAACCTTCTGGTCAGTCAGGTTTGGGTAACAGCTGAGCGAGAGCTTGGTAAATCAGTGTTTCCCAGCTACAGGTCTAGATCTCACTTTGGGAACCTCAGCCTATTCATTAATTTGGACTTCAGTTGGAAAAGTCTGGTAGACAGAGAATACTCTTGGAGTATCACTTGTATTAGAACTCAGTGCCTAGATGAAGCCAGTAATAATCAATTAGGATTTGGTCTCATTTCAGTACACAGTGACCTATGTGTCCACCTGCATTTTCTTCCTCTTTCTCCCTGTTTTTCTCCTTCATCCACTATTTATGAACCATTTCCCCTATTCTGTATCACTACAGCATCTCATGACAAACACATACAGGGGCATCAGCATACAGGATCAGCACCTGATTTTTCTATCTAGGCATGCATGACTACCCTCGTTGTCTTCTTAGCAGTTATTTACTACAGAGAACAGAAGAGCAGCAAGAATAAAACCTGCCATTCTTATTTGGAGTCAGGATAGCAAAGCTCACTGTGATGGACTACAGCATACAAGACCAGCACCTGATTTTTCTATCTAGGCAGTATGACTACCCTCGTTGTCTTCTTAGCAGTTATTTATTACAGAGAACAGAAGAGCAGCAAGAATAAAACCTGCCATTCTTATTTGGAGTCAGGATAGCAAAGCTCACTGTGATGGACTAACACCTTCAAATACAGTGTGCCTCTCTGAATCTTCAACTGGATGCAAAGGATAGGAGGTCAGTGTGGTGGGGAATTTAATCCCTGTTATTCTTCTAATTTTATAGGTATAACTCACATCCAAGCCCTGCTAAGAAAGTATTTCACAAACAGTCTTGGGAAGTGCAACTCCTAAAATCATCTCTGAAGCTGTCAGAAGCTTAATGTATACACAGTGCTTAAAAAACCCCGAAAAATCCCAGTCCTCTTTCTTACCAACACCTCAACACACGCATACTTTTTTTGCAGAGGTGGAATCCTGCGCAAAGCACTCGGACCAAGGCTGCAAAGAAAGGTACATGTGTAGGAAGGAGGTAAACCAGTTAGAGAGTGAAAAGAAAAATATGTTCCGATTGTTACCTAGCCTGTGCTCACAAAATCAAAGCAGAACACCGTTTAATTCCAAAGTAGGAGTAAAACTCAATTAATCCAAGAACTCTGCTAACTAACAACCTTTTTTCTCTAGGATTTGTGTTGAATATGTTTTTATTTATTGCTTACTTTGCTCCCAGTGTAGCACTATTTCACTGTAGTCTTGGCCGCTATCAAGTATTTCTTGTCATACAGGACTCGTGGGTAAAAGCTTGAAATCTAGGTAAGAAGACAGGAAAACCTGTGATTTGAAACATTTGACCTTTAAAAGTGAGGCTCCTCACATCTCAGTTTGGCTGACTTCTATGCCTTGCTGTTCTTAGTCCAATAACCCTGTATGCTCACAGGCTCCACTGCAGTTTAGCAAACAACTGCATTGGTCTAAGCTGGAAAAAGTACAGAAGGAAATTCTGGGCTGAGGGTCTCAGCACCGGAATGGGAACTCCCTCCTTTTCCCCTGGCACTGTATATACACAGTTTTTAAGGTCTTAAGTCCTGGACTAAACTCCCCAGTTCTGGAAAGTTGCAAAGATCATTTTCTGATCACAAGAGAGGGGGGTGAAGCGATTAAGAAGTATATGTAAATGAACGGCTACATCATATGGGCCAAAGTGATGGGAAAACACACTTGGATGTCTGTTAGTCCGAGGATCAAAGTTAAACTAATTGTTCTGTATGCAAATTCACGGAGCCTTCATCCGTTTTACTCATCCTGTACGTAGCAATATCAGCCGATTTCGCTGCGGCGTTCACGTCAGCCATTCCCACCACCGCGCACCACCACAGCACGGACCGAGTTCTCCTGCCACATCACACCGACCCGGGCAGGAGTGAAAAGCACTCGGGGCTGACCCCATCGCCTGGGTGCAGTGGAAGTGCAACCACTGCCTGGTGAGCAGGCTTCTTACTGCCAATCCGGAAGATTCACATCCACCTTTACATTAAAATATCCCAGTGGGAATCCAGAGCTAGATCGAACGACTTCAGGTGAAAATAAAGAAAGCCGTTACGTTCAGACCATTATTGTTCATGCTGCTTTGTGAATTTATTTCTTTAAATTTTCCACTTGTGCTCCTGCCAAGAGAGATCTATTAGACAGAAAGCAGCAAGAGTAAAACTTTTATCATTTTGTTTCAAACTATAAAATAATTTACATCACATATTTTACTTACTTTTGTCTTTTTTTGTTTTTTGTTTTTGAAACCACAAACATTCCAGCATCACACTGTAGGAATAAGAATAACAATAGAAAGCATAACCTTTTGCATAGTATTAAATGAACAGACAGAGTAAGTTCTTTATTTACAATTATTGTCTAGATAAAAAAATTCATAAAAACAGATGAATGAACATATATTAATAACCCCTAGTGGGATGGATTGCCAATGTACCACTGTATTGTTGTCCACAAATCTCATGCTGCTAAGTACAGTACGTAGAGAGCGAGCATTTATATATTGCAGGGAATTTGAACAAACTGATCATTTTGGTTTTTGATCCATTGTTCCCATCACAGAGAGGTCAAGCAATAAAAGAAAGGAATTGTGATGCACAACTTGTAGTTGAAAGATCATAGCTACGCTGCTTTAAAAAAAAAAAAAGAGTCTATCATTTATCATATACATAAAGCACAGTCTCTGCTCACAAAAGCCCAAGTTTTCTATGCATCTCAGTTTATGTATGTTTTACTATATATACACAGAATGCAGTGTTCATTGTCTTAACAGTTTTCAAGTCTGCAAATTGTACCTTAGGGAGGGGTACTCCTATGGGAAAATCTTAAAAAAAATACTAAACCAAGAAAAAAGATGAAGTGCTTGAAAACAAAAAGGCAAACAGTCAGTGTTAAGATGCTGAAAATTAATTGTTCCAGTATTAATAGCTTCTTTAGGTGTTCAAGTCCAAAGCTAGAGGCTTCCCTGTAAATAGGTAACACTTTTTTTCTTCTGATTATGATATCCCAAATAGGCCATAGAAACCCAATACATGTTATACAAAGGTTAATCACCATATTTACACAGCGAAGAACAATCCTGACTGAGTTTCAATCACTTTGTTGCTGGAGTTTGCTAAAATAATGATGTTGTCATGCTAGCTTTTTACTGTTAAGAAATGGGTCACACTATCTGTTGAAGAGAGAACTGTCTATGCCTTCACAGACCTGTCCTGTTGTGCAGTGACAAGGTTGGATCAGAGAGTGAACTAAGAGTTTGAGCCACAAACATTCAAGCTTCTACACAAGAGTCCGGAAGCTGGCAATTGGAGCTGATTAGAGCTTTACCTGGCTGAATGGTCTTGATGCACCCTGAAAACATTTTAGTCAGTTCAGTCTGCAGTTTGGCCACGGGTCTAATCTTGTTTTGGAGAGTTCTGGCTTGCTTTAGTTCTTGTGACTGCAGAGATGCACCACTTTACGAGCCAACTTTAAGACAAGCAGTAATACTTTAACAAACCAATTGATCAAGCTAGTTTGAGAGTGGTTTTTCAACGCACCTGGAGCAATCAGTTAGGTAATTCAAAATGTCTTTTGCACTGTACAGTTATGGAAAAGATCGTATGCTGAAAAGTCTCCAAGCAAACTTTATATTAAATACAAAAATCATTTATGAAAAAATCTGTGATCCACAAAGTGCTTAGCATTCAAGTGGTTGACATAGCAATTCTATAAGCTCCTAGATTTTAAGCTGTCAGGGCTGTTACCATCTTGAGAAATATTTTTCGCCCTCCGTACCGCGGGTTTTCGAAACGGCTTTCTTCGTGAGAAAGCTCAAGGTAAACCAATGTATTACTGTGTTACAGCATACCTTGTGACTGCAGGAAGACAAGCTTGGTTAAAAAAATAAACCCCCCCAAAAAAAGAATCACACATAGCACATCTCAATACACAATTGATAAAGTTTCATTCAGACCTAATAGTGCAGAAATCATGTTTTTCTTTAACAAAAAAAAAATCAATCACCTACAGCGATCTCCATCCAAAATGCCAACAGCCCATACTTTGCAAGTAATAAGGAAATAAATGTCTAAATTACTAACTGAAAAGGAATAACACAATAGATCACAATATTTTAACATGAGTCTTATCTCCATATAGACAACCCGAATATAAGTTAATTTAAATTATATTTATAAACTCAACTCAGTTTCATAGAATACCTCTCCAAAAATATTTTTTGGAAGCCATTGCCGTGCAATTAAAGAACGAAACAGCCTCCGTTGCTGTACGTTGCACCAAAACGAATTCCAGCACATCATCAGAGGGAAGAAAAAAAGAGAGAACCTCATCATTTTGATTTTTATTTGAAACAAAGGAAGCCTGTTTTACCTCCCTGCATATAGGATCACAATGCTACATCCAATGTGTTCTAGTTTGGCTTCTTTTGTTATTTACTAGCAGTATCTACATTATTGAACAAAAAAAAGAAAAAGAAAAACCAAAAAAAAGAAGAAACCAAACCAGGCAGAAATCAGAACACGATTGTAATAAAATATCCAGGGTGCGATTATTACAGACGTTTTCAATGAGCTGAGCTGAGCCATTTTTATACTACTTCGGCAGGAAGTGCTTTCTTAACCCTACAAATAGTTAAGGATATTATCTACAGGTTTGTAAACAAATTACATTCTTTTTTTTTTAGGACATAAATAAGTTAAAATAGTCAGAGCAATTTGAGCAGAAACAAGGCAACATGCCAACAAAGAAACTTTATATATATATAGCTATAT
>NW_010159224.1:0-899 GCF_000695765.1 Mesitornis unicolor
AGTATGTAACACTTGCTTTTATGCATACAGGGCAAAAACCACTTACTTGGCCTCAGGTTAGTTTCCGCTCTTGTTTTGTTACCGTAAAGGTGTATCCAGTGTAGTAGTTGATACATATTTGCAGATCTTTTCCTGGCAGGAAGTTTTTGGTGGCATGGTTGAAAATTGATAATTACTGAAGAGTAATTAAGAGGATGGAAGGACTTGAATTTAATGAAGTCTGAGTGAAACTGACCTTAATTTTATCTCTACAAATGATGTGCATAAAGGAAGTAATGCAACCTTACTGATCTAACAGAGATGGGGGATATAGTCTTAAGAGGCAGAGTCTGGATATAAATGGTAAAACTAAGAATTCCTTTTAGGCTGAGAGAAACTGTAAGACTGAAATGAAACTTGAACAGTGAATAGAAGCAAGTCTTCAGATGGAAAGCTTGAGAGGGGATGGCTGGTTTTAAAAAGATAAGAAGAATCAAGTAAGAATACATAAAACTTTATTGTGGGTTTTTTTTTTCTCCTCTGTCTTCATGAAACTGTACTTTAGATTTCTGTGTGCCATCTGAAAGTAAGGATTTTCCCAGTTCAATATAATGATCTTTGCTGTCTTTTGCTTCTAATGAGAACAAAGCTCATGTAGTCTCAGGAGGTGATAAGAAGAACCTGTAACATGTGAAAGCTGGTAAGGCAATGTCTGAGCTGAGAGGAGGGGAGCTGTGATCGTGGCTCCTACAAGTCCTACATCTTCTCAGAGATTTTGCTGAAGCAGCAAGGTATGGCTAAGAAGAGTTTTCAGTGAAGTGGATATGATATTTGATGGCTGTTTTTTCTGTGCGCCATAACTTTTTCCTAGACAGAAACAGAGAGGTCTGCAGCTATTATCAACTTCTACATTTGTACTA
>NW_010159225.1:0-17162 GCF_000695765.1 Mesitornis unicolor
GGTGGGTGGGTGCGTGCGTGTGGCGTGGGTGTGTGTGGGTGTGCGTGAGGAGGCCTCCGGCTCCGCGGGGGCGCCTGGCTCGGGCGCACTCCCGTTGCTGTGCAGTGTTAGACAAATCGGCCGGGTTACGCCATGGACATTTGCTTCCACAAGGTAGACGCGTTACTGCCCCTCTGAGATCGCAGGCAGCTGTCGGTCGCGGTGCGGTTGCGAATCCTCGTCTTTAACTCTAGTACTGTTTTTTAGTTCATGATTATGGACAACTGGTGCCACTTTTTTTCAAATTTCGGTGTGACACAGGAATCCGCTGTTGAAGATGAACCTAGAATGTCTTTAAGCACTTAAAATGCTGTTCACACTTTATTGCTGAGCATCCTGGTCTAACACTCAGTATGTACTGTATCTCACGTTAATCTGCTCAGAAAGCAACAACAACAACCAAACAAACAAACAAATCTCTTCAACACTGTAACTACATGCAACTACGTAAAGTTTTCTTACAGGCAAGATGCTGAAAGTTTCAATGTGGTTTCAAAGGGATGAATGTGAATTACTGAACTAGTATGTGACAGTCATTGTCCACAAAGGACTACTTAATAGGAGGCACTTTTTAAACTTTAATGCTTGAGAAAGAGTTAAAGGCATATGTGAGCTGACAGATAATTAAGAAAAAAAATAAGAGAAAGGAAAAAGGAGAGAGGAAAAAAAAATCATTGTCCAGTGTTTTTGAAAAAGATGGACTTTAAAGAATCTTGCAATTTGCACATCTTGAGTTTATCATTTGTGTGGTATTCCTGCAGTTTTTACCTAATAATGTTGTGGGTTGGGGGGGTCTGAAAGAGCATAAACAAATGTAGCAATTACTCACTAACCTGCCTACGCTCTAGGCCATTTCATAGGGTTACGTTCCTTTCAAAGTTCATTTTTGGTCTTTCTACCATATCTGCCACACAGAACCAGGTCCTACCGGGACAGCTCTGAGAATTTTTCTTCAGACTTGCTGAGAAAGTTTTCCACAAGAAACATTTCTATCCGTAAGCAAGGCGTGCGTTTGTTTTGAAAACAAACCTGTTGTTATTTTATTATTATTATTATTTGTTATTTTGATTGCCTCGTTTTCCATTGGAAAGGCGAGATTTCAAGAGTTTGGTACAAACCAAGTTTGGATGGGGGGGTTGGGGGGAGGGATTCACGCCGTTCAGTCTTTCCTTTCCCCAGGTAGGGCCGGATCCTTTGAGGTGCTGTGCACCCAGCTCCCGCACCAGCCTCTGGAGGGGGTGCGGGCATGAAGCATTTCGGGGCTGAGCACCAAAGCCCGGTGCTGCCCCCAGGAGGATCCCGTTGGTCTCAGTGGGATCGCGCTCGGGCCCTGCGACCGTGTCAGTGTTTTTGGGTCGGTGAGTTGGTGTCCTTCAGGTAGTTTTGAAGAAGCTGTAGTACTGGTTAGGGAGGAAAGGAGGTAACAGTTCACCGTTAGAAGCGCAGTAACCTAAAGCGATCAAATCTGTTTAAAGCCTCGTTATCTCTCTCCCCTGAAATGCAGTGCTTTTATTTAAGAGGAGAAATGTTAACCCCAAACCCCAGCTTTGACTCTGTTATTTGTTACTTGAAATTTAGCTCACACCAGAACGAATTGTTTTTATACCATATTCTGGGGTGCACCAAAAAGTTGAAATACGTTTAAAATAGCTTGAAACTTTTCTTGAATTTCCTTGAATTTTATTAACCTCTCGGCGGGCTACCAAATAGCTGAGTGGGTTTCTTCTCACAGTCACACTGCTTAGTTAGTGCTTGTTTGTTAATATTTCTGCTCAGAGAAGTTGCTTAATCTTCCATATACTCTGCTCAGGGCACTTGCAATTTATTGTTTTGTTTTGTTTCCTGTTTTGTTTTTAAGCTTTGATGGTAAAGGAATAGAGAGAATTTCAGATCTTAGTTCACAGTCGTACCACTATTTCCGTACTTCGTGCGTACTCGGGAAGAAAAGAAAAAAGCTCAAGTAAAACCAGACGCGTACACATTTGTGGTTAATGAGGAAGCAGGGGCTATTAAACTGACTGGATCTATTCAACTAACACTAAAAAAAATAAAAAATAATAATAATAAAAAAATACGTTTGGAGCAATAGGAATGTATTAGTTCTGTGCTTGTATTTCAGACTGAGGAGTTCTGAAATAACTGGTTCTTTCCAAACAGTTGTCCCTTTCCACGCTTTGGCTTTTGTAGGACGTGCAATACTTTACGTGCCAACTTAGACTCACCCGTGCGGTGTTTGCTAGATCTCATACCCACTTCTGATTTCCCCTGGTTTTGTTCATTTTCCAGTAGTTTCTTTCTTTCTACCTTTTATGTTTCCCCAGTAGTAAGTCCCTCCCTATCTGTCCCCCCTCCAAAAAAGAAGAAAAAAAAAGAGAACATATTAAGGGTCAAGCCCCAGGAAACCCCCAGGCACAGGGTGGCACTGGATGGCACCAGACGAGACCCAGCCAAGGCCTTTGCAAGGCAAGGAGGGGGCTTTGCCACTCCTCCCAGCACCGAGCATCCCCTGCAGCAAGCCCCCGGTGCCCGAGGAAGCGCCATCGGTCCCCAGGCACCACAAAAACAGCGCTGGCAGGCACAGAGGTGCTGTGCGAAGCCGAAGGAGGAGGCGTCCACTTGGCAATAGTAACTGACAGTCATTTTCCTTTTGTCTCTTCTTTTTATTGTTGATTTCTCTCTTTTCGTAGCAGGCCTGTTTAGTTTACAACAAAACACATACAATCACCAAGAAATTAGTCAGGGCGAAGAAAAATAAAACAAGAACCTCTTTATAGGGATTTCTAAAAAAAAATCTATCTGTCTATCTATCTATCTAATCTATCTATATATCTATATATATAAAATGACTGTTCCTTATAGTGTTTAACTTAGGCATTGTTTCAGTTTGTCTGGGCCACATCACGGGGAATTTGAGTTTGATGTCACTTACCTCGAGTCCGCTGGTCGAGACCCAAATCGGAGTCGCTGGTGACCTGTTTTACCATTTCGTACATTGCCCTCAGGCTCGCTTTCCCTCGAAGACGCAAGAGGGGACACAGACACAGACACACACACACACACACACACACACAGACACACACACACGTTCCTTTTTCGGTTCCTGTCATTCCTTCGTCCCGCTGTCGCTTCGTTCGACCTGTCATTCCCGTCATTTTCTCAGCGTGGGGAAGTGACATCACTACTCTCGTTTCCCTTAAATCAAGGAACATTTAGAAACCTTTCACACCTTTTACTCAGGGATGGGGCTGGCATATGTGTGGTACACTGATGTGACCAGAAGCAGCACTTTTACTGCTCCGGAGTAGGGATGTACAATGTTACAGACGAGTTTGGATTTCCTGCATCTCATGGTTTAAACTTTGCAGATCTCACTTAGATTGCAATACAAAAGCAGCAGGCTCAGCGCGAACTGTAGCTGTGGGTTATCATGAAAATTCACCCTCTGCAGAGATTTATTTCACTTTGAAGTGCGTTGCCAATAGTAAAAAGGAAATGGTGAAATTGTTAATGCTTGCAACTGCTTAAAAAAAAAAAATCCTGTATCAAGGAGAGCAAATCCTGAATATTTTCAAACACTAATAGTGTTATTTCAAAGAGGGGGGCTCTTGGCACAGTGCTCTGCGTGGCCTAGGGCCCGGTTCTGCAGAGACTTGCACAGGTGCTCGGGGAGGCCGGGGGCGCGGGTGGGGAGCTTGCTGGGAGGCACCTGTGTAAATCTTTGGGAAACCGCAGCTCGGTTCAGTCAGGGCCAGAGCCTGACCCTGATCAGGCTGCTGGGAAAATCGTGGGGCTCGCCAGGGCGGAAGGCCCAGGCGGATGGGGGAACTTGGCCTGTTGAAACACTTCTGCTGTCCCAGCATCGCGAGAAATGGCAAAATGGGACGTGCACTCGTATGGATAATTTCCATTTCTTCCTGCCCCATCATCACAGGTGACAGCAGGGCCCGCTCTGGGCTCTGGCCAGTGCTGATGTGAAAAGCAAGGGGAACGAACGATCACCAGAGTGCAGGCAGTGATTTCCTTTCCTCTGGTTTATCCAACCCTCCCACCCCCCCCAAATCCCAAAATCCATAGCAAAATGAGAATTTGTCGATGCAGATACGCGTACGTGCGCAGACACCCCGGGACGGAAGGGGCTGTCTGCACACAAATAACTATATGTGAATTTTTTTTACGCGTATGCCTACATCTCCACTTGATTCCCTGTCCTGAGGACAGCCTTGCTTTGTGTCCATAGGGAACTTCCAAACGCGTTGCACACCTCTACTCCAGAGTTCAATTTCTTTTACATAGACGACCTCGCTTCAGATGTGTTACCTTTACTGATAGGATCTTTTCTTGTAGCACTATACCTTGTGGGAATATTTTTTGATGTAAACCTAATTTGAGAAGCTTATTAAAAATAGAAACTTTTTTTGAAGCACTCACATTGAGGAGTACAGGTAATGTTTTAAAAAAAAAATTGCACAAAAGAAAAATGAATGTTGGAATGATTCATTCAGTGTTTGAAAAAGAGATGGCTCTGTTTGAACAGTGAGTTTCATACCTTGTTTGTAAAAAAAAAAAGTTTTTAAATACAAAAGCAGAGAAAGGTTGAAAGTTACATGTTTTTTGTATATAGAAAATGTCATGTCTAGATGATCTGATTTGTATTGGCTTTGGCCAGGAAGAATTATTACTTAAAAGGCTCTTAAAGAACAACTGTGCTTAATTTTCTGTTCGTATTACATGGGTCCCATTTCTGGGGAACGGAGTCATGCTTCACACTGTTTATTCCTGTGCTGAAAATACACCTTGGAGCAGCAATTCTTGAGTGCAGCTACCGGGCACTTCAACGGGTGGCTACTCTGCCAAGCCAGAGCCGTACTCTCCAGCTCTATTTTGGCTTTAAGTCTCTCCCACTGGCGCCGAGGGAGCCCCTGGCAGCCCACAAGGCAAGGTCAGATTTGGGGGAGGCCCGGGGCTTGGCCCTCAGGTTGGGAGCCGCTGCTGGCTGAGCGCGAGCTGCTTAGTTCCCGCCGGGAGCCTTTCGGTCCCGTTTTTCCCTGTCTCTGGGATGCTGCTGTTCCATGGTTTTTTCAGCACTTCCAGACGAAACCCAAAGAGTAGAACCCTGAGCAAGAAGTGCTCGTAACTGGGGATCCTCGCCCAGCGCTAGCATCAGAGTGGTACCCGAGGTGACCTGGCCCTGCAGCTCCTGTCACTGCCCCCTCCTTTTCGGAGCTGCCGGAGAGCAGTCAGTTCTGCAGAGCGCGTTTCCAGCGATGGTCTTGGCTGGTGGCAGAACCGGTGTTTTTCAGAAGCCAAAAGGAGAGGATCTTGAGGCGGTTTCTGAGGAGAGGGTCCTTTTCCTGTCCAAAGATTGAGCTGAGCAGCTGGAAGCTGGCGGCAGGGCAGAGCAGGTGCAGTTTCAGGCTGCTCCCAACCCCCTGCCCGGAGGTAACCCAAGTTTTGGCTCCCACAGGCACACGGGGTAGAACTGTCTGCCCTGTCTGAGAGACCCCCGGGCACTCAGAAAATGAAGTGCATTCAGCCAACAGGTAGTATTTATACAATAACAGTCTCTAAGGTTTCTGTAGTTTTTTTTCCTCGTCATTAGCTGAAAGGACTCAAGTCTTCCACTGAGGATTTTATGGAGGCTTCATCCAAGGTTGCTTCTTCTTTTTTGTTCGTTTCTATTTGGAGCGGTGAAAGCTCCGGTGCCCTTTCCCTTGACCAGGCAGTAGGTGTGCATTGGAAGTGTTGTTTGCAGCGAGCGGTAGTCACCCATTGAGGCTGTCGTGGCTGTACTACGGCATTGCTGACCAGCAGAAACTCCAGGGCCCAGACCTTCAGCCGGCGCAGAGCCGGTGTGGGATCGCTGGCTGCCCGGGCAGCACCGCTCTGCCCCCTTCATGTTACTGGCGAGGGGGTCCCGCTCTGGCATTTGCTTTAAAAAAAAAGTCCAAACCGCAGGACCCACGCGCTCTCCCTTTGAACACGCGCTGCAGGACTCCTGTCCCACTCTGTCGGGTTTGGATCTGTGTAGCTGAGGGCAAAAACACGGGCCCGGGGCGGCTGCGGGTGGCTCGGTGCATGTCTTGTGCCTGCCCCTGGGCCGGCCTCGTGGCCAAGTTACTGATGTGTTAAGGCATAGATGCGGCTCTTCACAACAGTCAGCTGATGTTGAAACTCACTAATGTATGTATTTGCTCTTTTTTTTTTGTTGGTGTTGTTGGAATAATATATTAACTTGTTCAACACTGTTCTTTTCGCAGTGTTACAAAAAGGGGGGGGGGAGGGAGTGGGAAGGGGGAATTTCCCAACCTTTTTCAGTTCGGGTGAGCTACTGAAAACCATTTTGTACTCGCTATGTCACCGCTCCCGGCAGCCGGCGGCGGCACGGGGCCATGCCGGGGTGAGGTTTAGCCATTCTACAGCTGTAGATTTTAAGGTCTCTTTTTTGTTTGTTTGTTTTTGGGGGTTTTTTTAATTAAAAAAAATCGTCTGGTATTACTAATGAGGGTTGTTGCAAATCACACTTCCAGTGTAGTTCCTAGTGTAGGCCCAGTAAAAGGGATACCGCAGCTTTGTGTTGGGGAGAAATGGAGCTGACATGGCCAGTACAAAGGAGAAATAGGGAGGGAATAACGTTTTGCACCTTATTGAAAAGAGGAGAAGATTTTAAGTGCATACAGACATAGTTAAGAGCTTTTATTGTGACAGGAGAACTTTTTTCCATATGCGTGCATACTCTCTGTAATTCCAGTGTAAAATATTGTACTTGCACTAGCTTTTTTAAAACAAATATTAAAAAAAAAATGGAAGAATTCATATTCTATTTTCTAATGGTGGTGTGTCTATTTGTAGGATACACTCGCGTCTGTTTATTGAATTTTATGGTCCCTTTCTTTGATGGTGCTTGCAGGTTTTCTAGGTAGAAATTATTTCATTATTATAATAAAACAATGTTTGATTCAAAATTTGAACAAAATTGTTTTAAAGAAATTGTCTGTATACCAGTACAAGTTTATTGTTTCAGTATACTCGTACTAATAAAATAACAGTGCCAATTGCAGACGCGTGTTTTGTCTTTATGCGTTACGACTGAATGGGAGAGAGCTTGGATTCGCCCAATTTAATGCCCCCTTTACCCCCTTCCCCGCCCGTAACACATTTGAGGGCATTCGCTTTCATTCACAGTGACGCAGAAAGGTGCGGGTACCCGAGCACAGCCATAAAACCCTCTCCAGACTGAGTGAGAGTGAAGCTCTTTATTGCATAACAAAACCTTTCCATTCACAACTTGTGGACGCTGTAAATGACGGCGCCGCGCGCCCCGGGTGCTGCGGACGCACCGTGCGCTGGTCAGCTCTTCGTGGCTGGTGACGCAGAAGCGCTCACAGTTAGCGCAGGCAACACCGAGGAGGTTTGGGCTCTGAAGTACTTACTTATCTTTGAAAACTTCAACCAGTCAACATGGGGTCAAGTGCGTGCCGGGGAGGGCTCACTTAAGCAGCAGAATGGCCACAAGTGAAGCGAAGGCTGCGGAGGGGGTGGTCCATGCTGTGCTTAGGGCGTTGTTTTTTTTTCTTCTGTTCTACACAAGCAAGGCCAAACTGGTTGCAAAGGCCCTCCTTGCTCCAACAAAGAATTTTTGGTATTAAACGGATACTAGCGACTGCAAAGCAACATCCCGGGGGATGGAGGGGCGCTGTACGCACACTAGCAGCAAGCTGGAGCAGCAAGTCTGGTCAAGACAGGGGCACCAGTAGGTATCAGCTAGGGAGTGCGTGGTTCAGGAAAGGCTTCAAACTCAATGTGTCCGCGATGGGAAGACACCAGCCCCCTGTCCCAACACAGTGGGGCTTGGCTGGTTGCTGTTGTGTTTCTTGCTCACCCCCATCCTTTTCCCCCCCGCTACTCACTAGCTGAAAGGGACTTTGTATGGGAAAAGCTCATCCAAATGCAAGCAGAGGCTCATTCTGCCCCTGCTGACAACTCCTCTTATTTACAGGGTGGCCCTGTCCTACATTCAACCCCCACCATGCCCTAAGGTGAGAAACAGGCTGCAGAGAAGAGCACAGCCAAGCCCCTGCCCTGTGGCCGATGGGGGTGAGCTGTGCCGATGGGCAGAGTGGGGAAGATGCGCACCCTCCCCCTCCACCCCGGGCACGTGCACTTGTTTCTTTTGGAGAAAGGAGACCTGCGTGCCTGCTGTGCATGTGGCCTCACACCTACAAGGGGAGTCCACACGTGCACTCCCCGCAGCCACCACGCAATCCCTCAGGCGTGAGCAAGGCTGCTGCTGCGCCAAGCCCTTCCTCCCCCAGGAGACTTCAGGTAAGCCAGGCTGTGTGGGTAGGTGGGCCAGCCAGCCCACCCTGAAATGCTGCAGCAAGGGGACTCCAGAATGTGACTGGGAGAGGAGGAGGTGTTTCAGGTGCCCTTCCGGTCCAGGAAGCCAGAGAGGGACACGCTCAGCAGTGCTTTAAAGATGCTTTAAAGATGTAACGGTGCCCTTTTCAGCATCCCTGCTTGTAAGTCTTTGGTATGGCAAACGACATCACTGCACAGCCAGTGGGCCAAACCTCAACGTTGCTCTTGAGCGCTCAACAATTGCGTGGCTGGGGGGAGCAGCCGTGACCTTGGCCTTCAGTGCGGCTTATCACACTCACAGCGTGCCTCTAGGATGGGGCTGGGGCGTTAAGGTTAAAGAAGGCCTGGTTATGCACAGTCACCCAACCCTAAACACTCACAAATGACACTTCCCACAGAAGGGCCTCCCCCCCCCTGCCCAAGTAACAGAGCACCTGGTTAAATGTGCAGGTGAGGCAGATCCACCAAGGGCACGTGGCATTTATCAGTAGTTGTGGTCTCTGCTTGGCCCATCCTGCCTGGCGTGGCGTGCCCTCAGCTCCCTCGCTGCCCCCAGCTCCTTGCAGAGTGGCAGCGGGTTCCAGCAGGGCACAGGACCTGGGGCCAAGTCAAGATGAGGGCAACTGCAAGAACACATGACTGGGTGCTAAAGGAGGGGCCAGCTGGGCTTTTTTCCATTTTCCAGCATGAGAGCTGGACATGTAGAGTGTCAATGGTGAGTGCTGACATAGCTGAGGGTTACTCCTGAACAAGACCCCCATATAACGCTGGGTGAAATGCAGACATGCCACCAGTTCAGCCTTTCTGCAGCTTATTTCTCTCTCTCCTCCTCACTTTGGAGAGAGGAGAAAAGGAAACAGAAATTGTGCTGCTTGTCCAGATGATGGTAAGAGCTGCTATTTAGAAAAACAAATACCCTAAGTGAACGCTTCATCAGTAACTATTCTTAGCATCAGTCATTCACAGCCTGGAGAATTTGGGGGACAACTTAAGATTAGGCTATGCCCATCCTTTCCTGTTATTCCCCGTCAGTCAGAGGTACGTGTGGAGGGGGGAGGAAAGTGGGGGGTAAGCGTGGCCCCAGGCCAGGCTGGCAGTGGAAGTGTGCAGCCTGCCTGGGGAGGAGACCCCACACTTGCCATGGCTGTGGAGGGGCAGCCTCCTCTTGTCCCCAGCACCTGCCCTCTGGAAAAGAAACGGCTCCAAAGACATGTCATGAAGCTGCTCTGGTCAATGTGCATATGATCTTTTTAAAAAAAAGAAGTTTACAAATATATATTTCAATATATGTATATGTATTTCTTAAATTCCATTAGAAATGTAGCTAAAAAAAGTAGAAAAGCACTAGGGAGAGTAAGCGTGAGACCGGCAGATTGCTGCACTGCCCACGTATGAAGGCACGAGTGTGGAGACACCCCTGTGGTCGGGCCTGTGACATGACAGTCTAACCCCCCTCCTGATGGAGGTGTTCATTTGCCTTTGTGCCCCTTCCCTTCACATCACGCAAATGAAGGACCGGTGAGCTCCTAAAGCCATACCAACACAGAGCAGTAACGCTGCCTGTCCGCTGGGCTCAGTGCAGGGTAAGAGCAGCACGTGGCCAGTGGCAAGGTTTGTGGTACAGCAGCCTGGCACCTTCTTAGCGTGATGCTCTCAGGCTGCAGAGAAGAGAGCTCAGGTCCTTTATTCACAGGCCCTGCTGCTCTGCTGCATTCAGGTGTCTTTATGATAAGTGGGCAGGACAAATGGGCCTTAAAGCCAGCACGAGCATAACCTGTGCTCAAGTTAAGGCCCTAATTCACCTCCAAAGCAGAGGAAGGGGTCATGCCACAATTGGGAATTATGTCCTATATGTTAAATGGGAGACGTTTGAAATACCAGCCTGTACAGAAGATATTCTGTGCTTTTTCTAACGTGCACAACACACTTCAAAATCACCAGGGATCAGCCTGTGGCCTAGATTACTCCTCAGCATGGTCAACTGTACCAACCCTTGTGCATGGCTTTTTTGAGCAGTCCGGCATACGAGTTTAATTCTAGAGTTTCTCTTTGCTATCCCTCCTCACACAGATCACTCTGTTGGTTTTCAAAGGAAGCCTGCCTCTTTCTACAGATACCAATAGGAGGGGAAGGTAAGACTCTGAAGCACTGAAGTAACATCAGCTGTATGACGATCTCAGCCGCACTTTAAAGTAAGTGGCCAAGCATTATTAATTCATTGGTGCTCACTTTTACCTCATTTATCATAATGAGCTCCTGTGGTACTCATGTGGATGCAATGTGTATTTCCAAAGAAATTTCATTGTGATGTATCAATTAATTAGCGGGCCATTACACTTTATTAAAGTGTTACCCAGAGTCTTAAACATTCATTACTGACTTTAGAGCAAGCGCTTTAACTCCATCTCAGCCTACCAGAGTCTTGCAGCCAGGCTATGCTGCTGAAAGCTCTCTTTTGCTTTGCGTGGTGTCAAGGACTGCAGAGGAGTGGTACCAAATAACCAACAGTGAATTTGATCCCTCTGGCCTCATTCACCTGGCCACAGACAATGCACATCACAGCATTTTTATGTCTTTGCTAAATAGATATGAACAGGCAAAGGAACAGGGAAGGCTGCAGAGAAACATCTCCTTGGTGGGTTACTGGTGCTGACTTTCAGTGTCTTAAAAATCTGTTCACAGAGAGCAGGTAAAAGCAGGAACGCGAGTAATCCAATAACGGCATGCACAAAAAAGCAGGCAAGCTCTGAGATGTTTCCTCCTGAGTGATCTCCACAGATGGGGTGGGGGGGGACAGCACGGGTTTGCTACATTCAATGCCAGCTTCTCTGAGGAGGCAGGTCCACTGAGGAGATTTAAGTAAGGACAGCAGAACCAGCCCCGTGAACCGATTGTGAGAGAGAGCTGGCATTTCTGTCATCACAGTAAGAAGTCACCAGTAGCCAGGCCTCAGCCACCAGCCACCTCTGGCATTCTGCAGGCTGGCAGCCGTGCCACATACACCTATTCTTTCGCCAGAACAAAGACGAAGAGAATTTGACTTCTGATTTCTCCACGCAATTTCTTGTGTCTTTTTCTCTCCCAGCCTGCAGTTTCTGGAGGGTGCATAGCCAGAGTGATGGTAGCTGACAGGTCAGTCCTAAAAGAGGGAATGTGCGTATGTGTGCAGGCGCAAGAGCCAAGTCTGGACAAGCCAATTCTTTGTTAATTGAGGTTTCAGCAGCGATTTATCAGACGGGGGGAAAAACGGGTGAAGAAATGTTGATTTAAAAATAAAATAGGCACAACAGTAAAAGATGAGGCTATTGCGTTTTGAACCAATGGCACTGTTAATAGCACAACCTTCCCCTTCCAAATGCCAGCCATAGCCCCTCCAATGCTATGACACGGACATTCCGAGAGAGGAGAGTTTGCCACTAACACAACGTGGAGGAGAAAGCAAAAGAAAACAGCAGCCCTTCCTGCTCCTCTCCCCCACCCCTCTCTCTCCAGTCCCCCCATCCTGGGCTAAGAGAAGACCTGGCTGTGCTGCTGGGTGACCCGGATAAAGGTTGTTCTCCTGCTCAGTTCCTTGAGTTTGGCAGCTCCCACATAGGTGCAGGTGGAGCGCAGCCCCCCGAGGATGTCCAGGATGGTGAGTTCCACGTCCCCTCTGTACGGCACCTCCACAGTTCTGCCCTCTGAAGCTCTGGAGAAGAGATGGTTACTGCATTTAAGTCTACATTGAGAACATAACAGTGTGGCTACAGGAGCATGGAGAACTTAATACTCTGCATGCTGCAGTTTACAAATCTTCCCCCAGCTTTATTGCTTGTTTGCCTGTTGCTGCTTGGTGTTCTCAAGCACTGAAATGCCTCCACTCCAGTCACCACCACCACTATGAACTAAAGCAGACAAATCTTGTAGATACTCCAGTATCTCGTACGCGTATTTACAGATTCCCCTTTCCTCCCCTCCACCATCTGCCTACAAGCAAGTGAAGCTTCCAGGTTTATTGAAAGGTACATTTGAGAGTTGCAAGCTTTTAAGGAAGGAATGGCCAGGCTCAGGCAACTTACAGAAATGCTGGAGCTTGTTCTCAGCAGGCACTGCTCAACACAGCTCTACAGAGGCTTTGCAGCCCCTGAACTCTGTCCCATGTCACTGACTAGACGCAGATGAAAATGCTCTGGCTGTCTCTTACCAGCCCAGTTCTCGAGAGCTCACAGAGATGGGAGTGGGAAACCTGTTCTGGAAACCTGCTGCAAAGCTGTCCCCTGAGGCTAAAAGGTGAGCTAGCACAGTTCAAAGCCAGGCAAAAGCCAGAAAAAACAGTAGTGCTGTGAATCCTGTCAAGTATGGGCACATGCCAGCACAAGTTGCACTGTCCCCAAAAGCACACCTGAAGAGTTACATGATGGAAGAAGGCAGGAAAATAACTTTCACCCCTTCCCCTTCAGCTTTCTCCAGCCTCATGCTTGGCAATTCCTCCTGCAGTGGAGTTCCCCAACCACCAGCTCATCTCACTCAACTTTAGAGCAAGCTTCTTCTGCACAGCTCTCCTTTGGAGAGGTAGGCCTTGGGAAAGGGGCTCTAGGAGAAATAGGTAGGGGAGAAGGGATTGCGCTCCTTCTCCCCTGCAAAATGGAGCCAGAAATCACAACAGGGATCTGTCATTGTAAATGTGGCTTTATTTACTTCTTCCTTGAACGAGTTGTCTAGGAGATAGTGCAAGAAAGAAAGGGCATGCCTGTTTGGAGGCTTCATTTGCAAATCATTAAGAACAGCAACAGCGGCTGTGTGGAGGTACTTCAGTGTCAGGCTGACTATATTTCATTCTGTTACTTTAAACATGAGGTCAAAGCCCTCGAGAGACAATAAAGGAGAAGTGTTACTATGCCGTGTGAATAAGGAACTGTGATTAATCTCCTGACATCTGATGAGTAATTGGCTCTTTCTTGAAATTCTTGAATAAACACTGTAATAAGCAGCCATGGAAAATGTATGTACCACTGCCACTTAGCAGACTGCACGGGGCTCAGTGACGTGCTGCAGGTGCTGTAGGGCCTGTGCTGCTGGGAGTTCACAGGCTTTTATTTTCAGCTCCAGTGCCAGCAGCAAGCAAAGGCCTGGTCCACAAAACAAAAGAGAAGTAGCCATGCTACCATTCTGCTGCTTGGTTTTTAGCCATGCCTACCTCCTCCAGCTGAAGTCAGGGGGTTCAGCTCGGCCTCCAAGGAGCTTCCCACAAGACTGTGAGAGACAGTGCTCATTTGGGATTTGGGGAAACCAGTGCAAATTTTATCTACCAGATCCTGCCATCTAAAGAGCTCTGTATGCTGTACTGGGCAAGAAATGCAGCGTTTGCTGCATTCATGCATGGCTGCCCATTCAGCTCATGCATGAGTGTCCAATTAATTTTTGCATGAATGCTCCGTCATTTCAAACATGAGTTAATTCATGCTTTAGCATCATGTGGGGCACAATTGCAGGGTTCTGATAGCACAGAGCTGATTGCAAACAAAGGCAGCCCCAGATACAGTGGTAAAACCGACCTGCAAAGATGGGATCATTGCATGTGGTGGTCCTGTTTTCAGAGCAAAATTACAGAAATGTGAGATGCTCACAGCCACTGCCCCTGGGACATGACCCTGCAGGGGCTATGGTGGTGTTTGGAAGCTGGAGTTTATAGGCTGCCACATTTAGCTTTGGAGACCAAAACCTATAGAAGTGGTGAACACCTAACATCGTAATGCCAAAGCTCTGCCAGCCAAACAGTTGCTACTGCTCCTCTAGTATCAGCTGATAAGCTGGTGGGATGTTCTGTTGACCATGGAGTGACTTATAGATACCATACTGGAGGAAGAGAGGTGTGAGATTAGCTCCACAGAAAATGCCTACAGTCCAGTTTTATGTTCAACCTTGGAAAAAAAAAAAGTGTCCAAAAGGGCTGAAAATTCTCCATGCTCCCACCCTACGTGATGCGAATAATGGGTCCCAGAAAGAAAAGAAGTAAAGGATGGAAGTGGGACAGAAATCTAGAGCAGTGCATTAAGCAACTGCAAGCACAACAAAATGGTTTGAGTTCAGTCAATGTTGTTATGGCTGTGGAGCAAGCCCCAAGACGGTGAAACTGTTTGGTGTGTCAGCTTACTCCCCAATTGGGGAAGTGCCCATGCTGCTGCATGTGAACACTGTTCACACATCACACCCCATTGTGGATGTAAATGAAGCCCTTCAGGTACTGAACTCATGACCCTACTGGTGGTACCTTCAACAGTGGTGTGAATTTTTGCTGGTACGATCTTAATTCTATGCTTTTATGCTAAAGCACAGTGCGTAACTTGAACTGCCATTATGTCTGTGGTTGGTTGTTTCGTGGGGACAAGTCCTAAAATTCATTGCAGGTATTCAGATGATGAATAGGGGTCCACAGGGGCAAAGGGTGGAGTTTGTCCTGGGTATACTGAAACTGTTGGGGCTTTCTTGTTTATGTGTTTTGCGTAAGTGTAAACAACTTTGTAAACACAGTGTAAAGTTTGTAATAAGCATGTCCTCAGATTGGTGCAATATTAACCTCTGTAGTCCTGTCCACAGGGATGAGGGGGGAAGTTTGTGATGAGTACATATTCAGGCTGTGTAAACATTAACCCCAATACTCTAGTCCTCAGGGAAAAGGGCCAGAGTTTGTAATAGGTAACAGCTCAGACTGTGCTGTTAAGTCCTGTCATCTAGTTCCCAAAGGTGGAATTTTAATAAGTGTATGCACACACTGAATGACCTATTAGAGAGCAGCATAGGGGAAAGGGACCTGGGGGTCCTGGTGGACAGCAGGATGACCATGAGCCAGCACTGTGCCCTTGTGGCCAAGAAGGCCAATGGCATCCTGGGGTGTATCAGGAGGGGGGTGGTTAGTAGGTCGAGAGAGGTTCTCCTCCCCCTCTACTCTGCCCTGGTGAGACCGCATCTGGAATATTGTGTCCAGTTCTGGGCCCCTCAGTTCAAGAAGGACAGGGAACTGCTGGAGAGAGTCCAGCGTAGGGCTACAAAGATGATCAAGGGAGTGGAGCATCTCCCTTATGTGGAAAGGCTGAGGGAGCTGGGTCTCTTTAGTTTGCAGAAGAGGAGACTGAGGGGAGACCTCATTCATGTTTATAAATATATAAAGGGTGAGTGTCACGAGGATGGAGCCAGGCTCTTCTCAGTGACAAACAATGATAAGACAAGGGGTAATGGGCACAAGCTGGAACACAGGAGGTTCCACTTAAATTTGAGAAGAAACTTCTTCTCAGTGAGGGTGACAGAGCACTGGACCAGGCTGCCCAGAGAGGTTGTGGAGTCTCCTTCTCTGGAGACATTCAAAACCCGCCTGGACGCCTTCCTGTGCAACCTCATCTAGGTGTTCCTGCTCCGGCAGGGGGATTGGACTAGATGATCTTTTGAGGTCCCTTCCAATCCCTAACGTTCTGTGATTCTGTGATTCTGTGACTGTTGCACTATTAACCACTGTAGTCCGGTCCAGGGGTGGGGTATGTCATGGGTATTTAACCAACCTGCCATGTCAGCCCCTGTAACGTGGTGCCCAGGATGGAGGGGGTCACATTTTAGTAAGTGTACTGTTACACTATTAATCCTTACTGTCTGGCCCAAAGGGAGGAAGAGTGGCGTTTATAACTGACTTACATTAAGATTGTGATGATGTTGAAAGAGTTCATGATGGATTAACATTCAAAGTTATTTGGCATGTGCTTTGCAGAGGTGAGGAGTGCCATATATGCCATAAATTGCTAGGCTTACTGCGTTCCTGTGTGAGTGCCAAATGAGTTCATGCACAAGCACTGAGTAAATTAATGCATGAGTGTCCAATTAATTTACGCATGAATGCCCAATTAATTTCTGCATAAGCACGTAATTAGTTCATGCATGCATGCCCAAATAATTTATGTCCAAGTACCCTGTTAGGACATGCATGAGCACCCGGTTAATTTACACAGGAGCACCTAATTGTCACACACATGGGTGCTGTGTTGGGCATATATGGTACAGTTTGGGTAGCAAGGGCTGCTGGTGTCACCTGTGTGGGAAAAGGCCATGACCTGCTTCATGCCAGTCACAGAAACGGTTCCACCTGCCTCTGACACAGTGTGGGCCACCAAAGCTTCAGCTGGTCAGAGGAGCACATGACACCTCTGCTCAAGTGTATTTCAGGAACAGCCACTGGCGAGGAGACACACGTGGACATGCCTGAGAAGACATGCAGCTGGAGATGCACTCCTGAAAGGAGTAGCTCCATGCCAAAGGTGTGTACTCTCAAAGGGACAACAGTTCCCAGGTGACCCATGCCAGAGCAGGGACAGCTGCAAAGGGACTGTGGCCTGTGGGCAACCCGCAATGGAGCAGGCACAGTAAGGAGGAGGAGTGGCAGACAGAAACCATGACACACATGACCACAACGTCCTGCACCACAGCCTTTCTCACTGAAGGAGCTGGGACAGACCAAGTGTCACCTGTGGTGAGAGTAAGGGAAGCTGAGACACGGCAGAGCAGAGATGTGTCTGGCTTCGGTGGAGTCCAGAAAAGGGGGAGGAAAGATCTTACTTATGTGTTTGTTTAATTACCCAACAGTGATTAGAAGTTTGTGTAAGTTGGCAATAAATGAAACTAAGTAAAAAATCCTCAAATTGAGACTTTTGCCAGCAACAAATGCCTGTGCACAGGCCGTGTATGGATTACAAGGGGTGTCACAAAAGTTGGCGCACTTGGCAGAGAGCTGCATAAGCGAATCA